>NW_026067923.1:12302570-12335524 GCF_014885135.2 Alexandromys fortis
GGGGGGGGGGGGGGGGGAAAAGGGAGGCGGGGAGGGGAAATGGGAGGCGGGGAGGAGGCGGAAATCTTTTTTTTTTCAATAAAAAAATTATATTTAAAAAAAATAAGATATCTTGATATAACTTTAACCAAACCAAGACATTGAAGAAAGAAATTGAAGCAGATAAAAATATCTCACATGCTCATAGATTGGTAGGGTTAATCAATACAGTGAAAATGACCATCCTACCAAAAGCAATCCATAGATTTCACCCCAGTCTCCATTAAATTTTCAACACAATATGCACAGAAATTGAAAACAATCAGTTGCATGTAGTAACACATACACAAAATACCCAGAATAACTAAAATAATCATGAATAATTAACCAGCTGCTAGTTGTATCATCATCCCAGACTTCAAGTTGTACTACAGAACAATACAATAAAAGTGCATGGTATTTGCATAATACCATGCACAGTGAACAATGGAATTGAATTGAAGATTCAGATGTAATTCCATAAACTTCTGGATACCTGATTTTCTTTTTTTCTTTTTTGCAAAGAAGCCAAGAATACAGACTAGAGAAAAGAGAGCATCGTTAACAAATGGTGATGGTTAAGCTGAATAGCTGTATGTAGAGTAATGAAAATAGATCTACCTCTATTACCCTGCATAGAACTCAACTCCAAATGGTCAAGGATCTCTGGCTAAAGAGAAAATGGCTAATATTCTTTAACTCACTGGTAAAGGAAAGAACTTCCTGAATAGGTCACTGATAGTTTAGGCACTAAAACTAACAATAGACGGGACCCTATGAAGCTTAAACACACCTGTAAACCAAAGTGCACTGTCATTTGGGCAAAGCATCAGCCTACATGACAGAAAAACCTTTATCAGTTTACTTCTTATACAGGTAGTGGTTGGTCTGAATGAGAATGGCTCTCATAGGTTCTGAATGTTTGGTTATTACCATTTGGCGAATTGTTGAGGAAGGATTAGGAGGCATAGCCTTATTGGAAGAGGTGTTTCCATGAAGTGATTTTTAGCTTTAAAAATCTCATACCAGACTCAGTTTCTCCCTTGCTTTTTGCTTCCACTTTTTAAATCAGAGGTTAGCTGCCAGCTATGGCTCCATCTTCATGACTGAATGACTGCTGCTATGCTTTCTGCCATGATGGTCATGGACTTATCCTCTGAAACCAAGCAAGTCCCTAATAAAGTGCTTCCTTTTATGATTTGGCTTGTTTATGGTGTCTCATCACAGCAATAGAACAGGTACTAAGATAGCTAGTGTTTAGGACATATAAAGAAAAAAAACCTGGAACATCAAGAAACAGCTCAATATAGAACTTAAAAGAGAGTTAGTTATCAAAAGATGAAACACAGATAGCTGAGAAACCCTAAAAAATCTCTTTAACATCTGTGTTGACTAGTTTTATGTCAGCTTGACACAAACTAGAGTCATCTGAAAAGAGTGATTCTTAATTGAAATATCTGGCTGGAGGGCATTGTTTTAAATTAGTGATTGGTAGAGGAGGGTACAGCCCATTGTGGGTGGATCCATCCCTGGATTGGTGGTCCTGGGGCCTATAAGAAAGCAGGCCGAACAAACCATGAGGAGCAAGCAAGTAAGCAACACTCCTCCATGGCATCTGAATTAGCTTCTGCCTCTGGGATCCTGCCCTGTTTTGAGTTCCTGTCCTCAAATCCTTGAGTGATGAACAGGTTATGCAAGCATAGTCTAAGAAATCCTTTTCTCTCCAAGTTTCATTTGGTCATGGTGTTTTATCCCAGCAATAGAAACTCTGACTAAGAGTGTATCCGTTAACCATCAGGGAAATGCAAATGAAAACTACTTTGAAATCTCACTTTTCCTTAGTCAGAATGGCCAAGATCAATATGAATGACAGCAGATACTGGCAAGGATGCAGAAAAGGGGAACACCATTGCTGGTGGGAATACAAATTTGTACAGTCCTTATGGAACCTAGTATGGTGGTTCCTCACTAAGCTGAATATTGATCTACTTCAAGATCCAGCTATACCACTCTTAGGCATGTGCCCAAAAAATTCTTACTTCAGGAATATTTGCTCATCCATATCCATTTTTTCTCTATTCAAAATAACCACTTATCGGAAACAGCCTAGATCTTCACCAGCTGAGGGTGGATGATGAAAATATGGGACATTAGCACAATATTCAGCTCTAAGAAATAAAATTACATAACTTCAAATAAATGTATGGAGCTAAAAAACAATCATTATGTGTGAGGTAACCTCAAAAGACAAACATTGCAGATTTTCTCTTAGATGATGGTGATGTTAACCCTTTGGTATGCGTTTTCCAATCAGAATCATTAAAAAGGTTATGTGGCTTATAAGAGACTGGAGTGTGGGGTAGGAGTATGGGATTTCCAAGGAAATAGTTGTGTTATGAAAATATGAATGGGAAATTAGAATACAAGGATTAAATAGGCAGGAGAATTGAGGGGCAGGATTAAAAAGAGAATATGGGGAGAGACAACTAAACTGAAGGTCTTTGGAAAAGCCTTATGGAAACCTACAATTGTAGAAGCTTCTTAAAATATATTCATATATGAAAGAAATTTAAATGGAGTGGCCAAGTAGCTGAGAGAGAACACACTAACTAGACATCTTATACCTCATGTAAAACCTTCAGCAGTATGAAAGGTTACATCTTTTGCATCTTTGGCCTAAGGGGTCTGTTAGACTTCCAAAACATTAAAGGATTTGCCAAGTCTATACTCCCTAAAATCTTGCAGTAAGACCCCATTGCTGAGAAATCATCATACTGATTTCCAAAGCAGCTGTACAACTTTGCATTTCTACAAGCAATGAAGGAGTGTTCTCCTTACCCTAATCCTCTACAGCATAAGCTGTCATGAGAGTTTTTGATCTTGGCCATTCTTACAGGTATAAAATGGAATCTCAGAATTGTTTTGATTAGAATTTCTCTTATGGCTAAGGATGTTTACTTAAGTGTCTTTCAGCTCTATTGAGAGTTCTTTGTACCCCATTTTTATTGGCTTATTTGTTCTTTTGATATCAAGTTTCTTGAGTTCTTTGTACAATATACATCAAGACCCAGCATTGGGTATATACCCACTTTTGAGTATATATCCAAAAGATGCTCAATCCTACCACAAGGACATGTGCTCAACTATGCTTATAGCAGCATTGTTTGTCATAGACAGAGCCTGGAAATAACCTAGATGTTCCTCCACTAAAGAGTGGATAAAGAAAATGTGGCACATTTACACAATGGAGTACTACACAGAGATAAAAAAAAAATGACATCTTGAGATTTGCAGGCAAATGGATGGATCTAGGAAAAACCACATTGAGTGAGGCAACCCAGACCTAGAATGACAAATATAATATGTATTCACTCATAAGTAGCTTTTAGACATAGACATAAAGCAAAGAAAAATCAGTCTACAGGTCACAACCTCAGAGAAACTAGACAACAAGGACTCTAATAGAGACATACACAGATCTACATAGGAAGGTGTAAAAGACAAGATCTCCTGACTAAAGTGAGAGTGTGGGGATCTCAGGAGAGGGTAAAAGAGAGGTGAGGAATGAGGGGAGAGTGGGTCACAAAGACCCTTTTACAGGGGTCGCATATCAGATATTTGCATTATGATTAATAAAAGCAGCAGAATTGCAGTTATGAAGCAGCAATGAAATAATTTTATGGTTGAGGGTCATCACAAAATGAGAAACTGTACTAAAGGGTCGCAAAATTACTAAGGTTGAGAACCACTGGGCTATGCAGTCATCTTCAGGATATACATCTTAGGTTAAAAAAAGGTAGGGAAAAATTTGTCCTATGACATCAATACTTTAAGGGCACCAAAGCTGGAATCTGTGTGTGGCAGGGGTATATCATTAGCCTCTTTGAGCATAGGGATATGACTTACGCTTAATGCAACAGGGGATTCATGACTCAAAATTCTGGGTGTCAGAGGCACAGAACCAAAATGTTAGGGCTTGCTCCCTCATCAGGGCCAAATGGAGGAACTTAAATAGTCTCTTCCTGATATTTGCTGGTTGTTGCCTGTCTCTGGTGTTTCTTGGATTGTAGTTATACCACATCAACTTCTGCTTCTATATTCGTTTGAGTTTCTTACCTGCGTGTATGTCTGGATCTAAGCCCTTCTCCATTGACTTGTAAAGCCAGTAGTCACTATGCAGTATCACAGCTGAACTTGGATCTATGTGCAAAGGAACTGTTTCCACTGTATTCTTTTAGAAACATGATTCAACCCTCAACAGAGGCTACACAAACATACATGTGTAACAGAGGGCTTATGTTGCTTGGAGTAAATATTATTTTAAATCTGAAACCATGTAAATATTTATATAATTATCAAAAAATTAAATATAAAGTTCTTGAAAATAAAATTAAAGTGAAATGAAGCATAGAGTATTGAGTATTGTGGCATATTATGAAGACACTATTTTACTTTATATTATTTTTAAATTTAATTTTATTTTTCCATTAGCATATGAAGTGACAGGCTTCCTTATGGCATTTTAATACATACATAAAACTATTTTTTATGACTTTAAAACAGGCTTCTTTAGCCATATTTTTCTAGTGGGATATATTTTAAAGAAAACAGAATGGAAACTGTTTTCAGTAATTATGTAGTAGGTGGTAGTGTTGGCATAATTATTTTAAGACGGTTCAATGTGTACTTTTCAGATGAAACAAACGAGCTACTGCATGTCACTGGACAAAGGACGCTAGTTAACATCACGAGGCTAGGTCATACTAGGTCACAAACCTAAGAGTGTGACACATGGCTAGAATGCTAAGTCATGATGTATCTAGCTTCAAGGCAGTAACTGGTTGTGTTCATTAAAAGCCATGGAAAGCACAGCTAATAATGAAGCGGCCGGCAAAGCTGATGTGCAGGCCCTCCTCTGCAGCATCTTTTCCTTCCCAGAGAAGCAGGATTCCGGTGTAAGATGGAATCTCAGAGTTGTTTTGATTTGCATTTCTCTGATGGCTAAGGCTGTTGAGCATTTCCTTAAGTGTTTTTCAGCCATTTCAGATTCCTCTGTTGAGAGTCCTCTGTTTAGGTCTGTACTCCTTTTTTTTTTGTTTTTGTTTTTCAAGACAGGGTTTCTCCATAGCTTTTTTTATTTTGTCTTTAGATATTTTTTATTTCTCCAATTTTTATTATCAGGAGTGACTGAAATAAAAAATATAATTGAGTCCCATCATTATTGTCATTATGGAAATGGCTTTAAGAGAAAACTGGTCAGATGAATATTATTGCTTCCCACTTTTCAACGGGTAAATAGTTGCCATTGATAAAACAGACAAGCCCAGAGAATCTGTCCAGAATGTTCAAGATATGGTGTATTATACAACATGCCTGTTCTCGGGGAGACCACCTACGACATAATTATGTGTACTTCTTGATCTCATCATACAAGACAAGCACAAAGGCACCGCCCATGCCCCTGAGAACGTTGGACCATGCACCCTTGAAAAAGGCCTTGCTTCCTTCGTCACGAGCAATCTTCCTCCAGCAGTCGATCATGCCTGTGTACATGATGTCAGTTCCTTTGCGTCCTGACTGCATCATCATACGACGGCGAACCGTGTCAAAGGGATAGGAAGTCAGGCCAGCGACAGCAGTGACAGACTGTGCAGTCATCCAGCTGATGAAGATGTGAGTATTCTTGGGATCTGGAAGCATTCCCTTTGCAGTGTCATAGATGCCAAAGTAGGCAGCTCGGTAGATGATAATGCCCTGGACTGACACATTAAAGCCTTGGTACAGGCCCCTAATCCCATCAGATTTGTAGATCTTAACCAGGCAGTCACCAAGGCCTTTGAATTCCCTTTCAGCTCCAGCTATGCCCACATCAGCTGCTAGACGGGTACGGGCAAAATCAAGGGGGTGCACAAAGCACAAGGATGTGGCTCCAGCGGCACCACCTGATGCCAGGTTCCCTGCAAAGTAGCGCCAAAACTGGGTCCTCTTGTCTACACCACCCAAAAAGATCTGCTTGTATTTATCTTTGAAGGCAAAGTTGAGAGCCTGGGTGGGGAAGTATCTGATGACATTGGCCAGGTTACCACGCCAGAAAGACAGGACTCCCTGTTCATTGGGGATACGAACCACGCAGTCTATAATGCCCCTGTACTGCTTATCCGTCCGTGATTTGCTTGCTGGCATGCTGCACCTGCAGCAGCAGCTTGACCCGCTCGATGGGCGCTACCGCCGTCTTGGAGATGGCCGCGGCCACTCCACCTGCCAAGAAGTCCTTGGCGAAGGACACAGCGGCATCTGTCATGTTGAAAGAGAAAGAAAAGGCAGGGAAGCGCGGAACGGGACTGGCTTGACAACCCGGACTCAATCTCTATAGCTTTTTGGTTCCTGTCCTGGAACTAGCTCTTCTAGACCAGGCTGGCTTCGAACTCACAGAGATCCGCCTGCCTCTGCCTCCCGAGTGCTGGGATTAAAGGCGTGTGCCACCATCGCCCGGCCTGTACTCCATTTTTTTTAATTGGATTATGTGTTCTTTTGATGACCAATTTCTTGAGTTTTTTTTTTTTTTGTATATTTTGGCGATCAATTCTCTGACTGATGTGGGGTTGGTGAAGATCTTTTCCCATTCTGTAGGCTGCTCTTTTGTCTTGTTGACCATGTGCTTTGTTTTACAGAAGCCTTTCAGTTTCAGGAGGTTCCATTTATTAATTGTTTCTTTCAGTATCTGTGCTACTTGGGTTATATTTAGGAAGTGGTCTCCTATGCCAATGAGTTCAAGAGTACTTCCCACTTTCTCTTCTATGAGACTCAGTATGGTTGACTTTATGTTGAGGTCTTTGATCCATTTGGACCTGAGTTTTGTGCATGGTGATAGATATGGGTCTATTTTCATTCTACATGTTAATATCCAGTTATGCCAGCACCATTTGTTGAATATGCTTTCTTTTTTCCATTTTATATTTTTTGCTTCTTTGTCAAAAATCAGGTGTTCGTAGGGGTGTGGATTAATATCTGGGTCTTCAATTCGGTTCCATTGGTCCTCCTGTCTATTTTTATGCCAATACCAGGCTGTTTTCAGTATTGTAGCTCTGTAGTAAAGTTTGAAGTTAGGGATTGTGATGCCTCCAGAAGTTCTTTTACTGTACAGGATTGTTTTGGCTTTTCTGGGTTTTTGGATGACAACTTATGCTGGAGAGGATGTGGGATAAAGGGAATACTCCTCCATTGCTGGTGAGAGTGCAAACCGGTACAACTTCTTTGGATATCAGTGTGGTAATTTTTCAGAAAATTAGGAAACAACCTTCCCCAAGACTCAGGAATACCACTTTTGGGTATATACCCAAAGGATGCTCAATTGTACTACAAGAACATGTGCTCAACTATGTTCACAGCAGCATTGTTTGTCATAGTCAGAACCTGGAAGTAACCTAAATGCCCCTCAACAAAAGAACGGATAAGGAAAATATGGTACATTTACACAATACACAGCATAAAAAATAATGACATCTTGAGATTTGCAAGCAAATGGATGGATCTAGAAAACATCATATTGAGTGAGGTAACTCAGACCCAGAAAAGCAAACATCATATGTACTCACTCATAAGTGACTTTTAAAAATAAGACAGAAAACCAGCCTACAATTCACAATCCCAGAGAACCTAGACAATAATGAGGACCCTAAGAGAGACATACATGGATCTAATCTACATGGGACGTAGAAAAAGATAAAATCTCCTGAGTAAATTGGGAGCATGGGGACCATGGGAGAGGGTAGAAGGGAAGGGGAGTGGAATGGAGGGGAGCATAGAAAAATGCATATCTCAATAAAATGAAAAAAAAAGTTCAAAAAGAAGCAGGATTCTCCAGAGAATGAGGATCTTCAGGAGGCACTGCTCCAGGACAGCTTGTTGCATCCCCATCCTGCAGATGTTGGCTCTGTCAAAGGCTACCAACGAGGCAACTATGGAAGAGCAGACCAGTTTGCCTCTATGGATAAACACTGAACAATTTGAGCATCAGTGATGACTGTAGTTGTAGAGAAACAAAGATTTTTTCAATTATGATTAAATTAAAAATTGAAAAGCAAATCAAAAGCAAAACTGTCACCAGTAATCACCTGTGGAGAATGTTAGGAACCCAGTCAATCCATTACTTTGGAAGTCAAGTATTTACTCCTTTCTCCTTATATAAATCAGGTACCTAGGCAATGGAATTACTGATGGAGATTTCTTTTTTCTAAACATTTCAAGCTAATAAAATTGAAATACCAGATGAAGAGAAATAAAAGAAAATGACTAGCTTGGAACTAATGAAGCATTGATCTAGGCAATAATCAGAGATGAATGCAAAATTCAGCAGGACATTGGCATTCTCTGACAGGAGTGGATGCTCCACCCATGAAGAACTTGTGCTAAAGCTTGAGCCAGAGTCTGATGAGGCTCCTAGCCCTAACTACCGAGAAGCATAGGGGGCAGACCCATTAAATCACCATTGCATACACTAATAGTAAGGCCAAATGGGGGGAAATCTTTACAGGACACACTCACATCTTAGGATTGTACATTTTGAGGACTAGCCTTTCTTTCCCTCTCCCCTAAAGAAAAGAGACAGTGATAGAAGCCAAGGACAGAATCAAACCAAACCAAACAAGCCAGCAAAAAGCCTTAGGACACATTAGTTAATTGCAGTGTATGAATTCATTTGGAACCTGTCTCAAATAAAAAATACTTTTAGAATTATTTGAGTAAAGTTTATTTGTGTTATTTGCATATGTAAACACTATTTTAGGTGTGACAATGATATTGTGGATGTGTAGCCATGTTTTTACAAAAACATGCTGAAAATTTAAGGTGGAATGGTACGACATTTGAGAATGATATAACATTTTAAATGATATAGCATTTGAAAAGGGTCTGGATAACATGTAGAGCAATTGTAAATCAACTGTCAGCTGACAAGTACTAAATCTGATTGACAGTTACATATGCTGTTGTTATTATATTTGAAGCTTTAAATAATAGAATTTGCTGGGAATTGGACAGAGGACCTCAAGCATGTGCTCTACTAATGAGCTGTACCCCCAACCTATTTTGATTTTGTTTGTTCTTTTCTGTTAGGTGGCGCTTGGTGAAGTCTGCTCAGGCTGTTAGAACATAAGAGTCAAAGTCAACTGTATATTAAATAAACCAGAAAATGCTGCAGGAACCATTAGTGAGTGATCTTTTAACTGGTGGGTAGTAAGTGTAGTGACAGTGAAGACATTTATCGAATACTCTGTCCTTGTCACCTGATGTCTTACTGCTCACAGAAAGTTTGAGGGCAGCTCTTATAGGGAAGATGGCAGATTAGAAGCTGCCTTTGTGTTAAGAACAAGAGTCAGGAAAAAAAAAGAAGAGACAGACAGACCACAGACACACACAGAGAGAGACACACGCATACGCACGCACACACACATACACACACACTTGGAAATTCACAGAGCATGATGCTTGAAAAGAGCTTAGAATTTGGGTGTTACATTAAGAAGAGAGCTCCAGCCATGTGGTTCCCCAATACATGGAGGAAAAGCAAAAGCCCCTTCTAAACTGTAAGCCAAGAAACCTTGCTAAAAAGGACCTAGGATTCCTCCCATAACAAGCCCAAAGCCTCACAAGACCCAAGTCTAGTTGCTTGCTTGGGTGAGATGCTGATTCTTTTGTGAATGAGTAGCAGTGGGTAGAACGCCACTCTGTCAGTGTGTGTGATTCAGAGGGCAGTAGCTCTGCCAGTGCGACCATCTTGAGAAGGAATCTATTACTTAAAACTGAGCTACTCTGCAACCCTGAAACAGGAAACAATTACAAGCCAAGGATCCTGAATTTAATCTGTGATCATCCTGGGCAAGGGAACTCTCCGAAATAGTTGTAGAGAATGTGGGAAGACCTGTCCACAGCGGGTGACAGCCTTCCATAAGCAGGGATCCTGGACTGTACAAGGGAGGGGAAAGTGAGGAGAATGTAAAAATGTTAATGCATTTATTTGTTCCTCTCTGCTTCTTCACCATGGATGCCATGTGACCTGCCACTCTGACATCTCCAGAATGATGAATGATAACCTGTAACTGTGAGCTAAGTAAACCCTGTTCTCCTCTTAGTTTCTTTTGCAGGTTATTTTTATCAGAGCAACAGAAAAAGAAACCAAGCCATTTCTAGGTCCTGTCATGCTCAGTGCTGTTGCTGCTACAGCAGTTCGTTTTCTCCTGAGCAGTATTGGGAACTGAGTCATTCAGAGCAGACTGCTCAACAAGGAAAATCCCCAGATGAAACTGCAAGAGAGACTTAAACGATAGATGGACAAATTGCAACACAGAAACACAAACACGCACAAAGAAAGGCAACATGATGTTCCCAAAAGATCATAAGCCCTGAACTACAGGATTCAAAGATACAGAAACAAGAGGCAGATTTGAGAAGTTGACTACTGAAAATGATCAGTGGCCTTAGAGAGATTACAAACAAGTTGATGAATTTAATCCAAGACCTGACAAACAAAGTCAGTAGTATAGAGTAAAGGCAGGAAAATGTGTAGGAAAGCCAGTAACATGAACACAGTTAGCAACATGAAAAAAAATTCATCAAGGAAATTGATTTTGAAACAAAAGGTCAAATAGAAATAAGGTCAGTTAGCCCAATTGAAAAACACAGTAGAATGTCACCAATAGGCTTGATAAGCAGAAGAAAGGATAGTGGGAACAGAGAAAAAGGCTGAAGAAATAATGCATTCAAATAGCAATAAAGAAAAAAAACTACATATGGTCATGAATTCTGAGAACTCTGGGTACGATCATGAGACTAGACCTAAGAATTTGTGGGATTGAGGCAGGAGCTGAGATAAAATCTGGAGGCATGGTGTATTCACACGTATTCAGTGAAATTATGAAAAGTTTCCTGACTCTAGAGAAAGAAAGAGGAACCCAAACAAAAGGGATTACAACTCCAGACAGAATGAGGGGAAACAAACTTTGTGACATTTTATAGTGAAGACATAAAAAATACAACCAAAGAAACAATATTAGAAGGTGTAAGGGAAACACCACAAAGTCACCCACAGCAACAAACATTAAACCATTATCAAATCTCTCCTTAGTGACTTTAAAAGTCAGGAAGCATGGGAACATGTACATAAAGTCATGTTAGTAAGTAAATGCTAACCAAAATTTCTGTATTCAGTAATGCTATCTATTAGAATTGATAGAGAAATAAGGATATTTCAAGACAAGTATTAGTGGGGGTAGTGACCACCAGGTTGGTACCAGGTAGAAGACCTTCAAAAGATACTATACACAAAGGAAGAAGAAAGACAGGAAAGAAAGGGAAGAATCTGCTATGTCCAGTCCACTAAACAAGCAGACACTTCCAAGAGGGTAGAAAACAAAGAACAAACAGCAATATAACCAACCAGAAAAACAGCAAAATCACAGTAATTAGTAAAAATCCTTCAGTAGTAGCCTTAAATGGAAATAATCTCAACTCACAAATAAGGAGAAACAGAGGAGATGACTGGCCTAATAGACAAGATCCAACTTTCTATTATCCTAAAGAAACATCTTACAGGCAAAGAGACCAAGAGACTGAGAGTCAAAGGCTAGAAGTCAATTGATCAAAGGCCCAAACAAGCTGATGTGCTATTCTAATATCTGATAAAGTAGATTTCAGACAAAATTTAGAAGATGAAAATCACTATATAATGGGAACCATACTCAAGAAGCAATAACAATTATAAATAGATATGTGCTAAATGTTGAAACCCGTAGTTTCATAAAATCAATAGTAAAGACATAAAAGATCTGGTAAGAAGCGGTACAGCAGTGGGTGACTTCACTACTCTATCATCTGCTTCAGATGGTAAACCATAAAAAAACTCAAAAGACATTTCTAGGTTAACTTAGACTATAAACCAAATGGATTTAATCACTATCTATAGAACATTTCATCCATCACATACAGAATGGGCTTTCTTTACAGCAACCCACGGAACTTTCTCTGAAGTAGATCGTATTGTAAGCCATTAAGCACGTTCTAACACATGCAAAAGAAACAAAACAGTTTCTTTTACCTTATGAGGACATAGTATAATAAAGCCAGAAATAATCAACAAGAGAAACTACAGAAACTGCACAAATACTTGGAGATGGAACAATATACTTATGAATGACGCGAGGGTCACTGAAGAAATCTGAAGGGAAGTGAAAAATTAATTTCTAGAATCAAATGAAATAAAGTACAATTTATCAGAATCTTTGGGGTACAACAAAAAACAGTTCTAAGGAAGTTTATAGATGTTGGGGCTTAGATCAAAAAAATCAGATTTTAGAGATGGGGCAATGTGTCCATGGTTGAAAACATTGCTCTTACAGAGGGCTGAGGTTTGGTTCCTATCACCCACACACTGCCTCACAACTGCTCATAACTACAAGTCCAGTGAATGGGATGCTCTCTTTGGACCTTTTCACGCACCAGTTATACACATGGTACATGTACATAATGCAGGTGAAACACTCAAACACATAAATTGAAATAAATTAAAAAAATCAGATCTCATGCACAAGTCATGTAGGTACATACGACTGAAGCTTCCTAAGATGAAAGAAAAAGATTTTCCTCTTTAAAATCCAACCTGGTAGATATGTCATCTCAGCAACAAAAATTGACCAGAATCATACCAAATACACATTGTCTAAAACAAACTAGGTCATACAAGGAAAAGAAAGAATGAAAGAAAGGAAGGAAGGGAGGGAAAGTGGACTATAAAGTAGAACTTGGGACTGAAACATGACCTCAAGTCCAAGTACTGGTTAGGTTGGGACTACTTCTTGGAGAAACTTGGATCAAGACATAGGTAAGGAAGGGAAGTGGCCTGGAAACACAAAGATTAAACAAAGTCACAGATAGTGGATTCCTTTTATCAAATTTGGAAGAATTCTGTTGGACTAGTCAAGACGATTAAGTGAATTAAGGCTGAGGAGGGTGTGGTCCTAGAGTAGATACACAGTTAAATAATTCTACTGTGATTTTCCTTAAAGACCAGTTTTGTGAATAATTATCTTTCAAAAGATTAATTTCTTGAGCTAAACAAGTTAAAAACTACTGTGTGGGACAGTTTGGAACCAGTTTGCAAGCATCTCTCAAGGTTATGTGCTAGAGACTTGATCCTTAGCGTGATGGAACCTGTAAGAGATAGAACCCAGTAGAAAAAGACCAGTGGGGAAACTGCCCTCAGCAGTGACTGAAGCCATTCATGCAGGACCTGAGTGTGGGTGGGATGCCTATGAACGAGAGTTACAGGAAGAATAAGTATCTGATTTCTACTTTTCAGTTTCTCCATTTTATCTCCTTGGCTTGGGCTGCTGTCTGTGATGTGCTGTTGAGGGATAATCTTTTTGTACACTCTGAAGATGGATCTCTGCCTAAGGAACCTCTGATTGGTTTAATAAAAAGCTCAATGACCAATAGCAAGGCAGGAGATACTAGGTGGGACTTCTGGTGTGAGAGAGAAACTCCTGAAGAATCTGAGGCACACGTGAATTTCTCCAGCCAGACACAGAGGGAGATAGAAGTATAGAATGGAGGAAAAGAGTCACATGGCAGAATGTAGATGAAGAGAAATGGGTTACTTTAAGTTCTAAGAGCTAGTTGGGAACAAGCCTAAGCTAAGGTCAAGGTTTCATAATTAATAGTATGTCTCTGTCATTATTTGGCGGCTGATGATCCAAAGAAAGTCCAATGAGGAAGCTTGCTAAAATGTCCTGCATAAATTTGATGTCAACCTTGTTGAACTTACTAGATAGATGTGCTTGGTCATGGATACTTTTAGCCTTTGAAACTGTTAAGCAGGCTTTTTAAAATAAAGTTCTCACCTTCTAGTATTTTGTTATAGCAGCAGAAAATGAACCAATATGCCACACATCACTGTAACCTTTATTTTGATATTTGATATTGATTGACTGCTGGATATGAAGGGGTACATGAGGGTAAAGAAAGTGATTTTTTTTTTGGTGTGGAATCTGATGCCTCAAGATGTGCCACCCCTCAAAGGGATGATGAAGTCATACTTAACAGCTAGGATAGGAATTAGTTATTACAGCGGTCTCTAGGCAGGCTGAATCAGCATCATCTGAGCATGTTAGAAATGGAGACTCGCTGGCAGCATCTCAGAGCCAGCGACAAAGGATTTGTAGTTTACCAAGACCAATTTGCTAAGCCCCAGTACAGAACACCTTCAGTGCTCAATTTCTAAAGTTGTATGACTTTAGACCCTTAGCGGCAATGCATTCCTTTTCTACTTCTCCAATGAAGTGGGTAATTCTGGCTCTGGAAGTCATCTCAGATACCTTTGCTCCTCTGAATCCATTTATTCCACACCGCGTGCACACCTGGGTATGGCTGTTGTTGTATTCGCATGAGTACTGGCACGATTTCTTCTCAGAAATCTGATTACATAAAAAATTAAAAAATTCTTCACTTAATAAAAAAAACTGTGATCTATGAACGAGTGGAAGTGGTTAGGTGTTCAAGGTGGGTCATCATAGTTCCTCAGTGTGGCGTGAGCACAGGGCTTGTATGGAACCTTGTCACGTGGAGGGGGAAAAAAAACACCCTTAATTATATCAGTAACTCTGATTTAATTTTTTTTACAGTGTAAACAGACTTGCAGAATTCATAATTACTTATAAATGCTAACGCTGACTGTATTTTAAAATGTAAAAATTGCTATCATTGGAGTTGTGTCTTGAAAATATGTTTATCTGTCTTAGTGCACATGCTTCCTAGAACCCTGGAAAGGCACTTGAAGTTTTTCTGAGGCACTTAAGCTCAACAGCTAACGGAAGATCATGTGTTTAAATAATTCACACTTCCATCTGGCTGAAAGGACACCAGGTGGAAGTCGCTGGTCGGGATGAGTCTGTTACGTGGAAGGAAATGTTTGCTCAAAATAAATGAAAGGCAAACATTTACATGCATTCTGTCTTTTTGTCTGCGTGGGTAGACTCCTGTTTTCTATTCTGATGTTCCCAGGCCTGGATCCCGTCTTTAAACATTCACTTTCTGTTGTCGAGGGTCCGGAGGAGGGTGATTAATGGAGCGACTGCCGCTGTTTTGTTTTCTTCTTCCCAATCTTTGATCACCGGCAATTATCCTCTGGTTCTCATCCTCTCTGCACGCTAACCCGAAATCCAAAGGGGCTGCCCACTTTCTGCAGGAGAGAGGAAGCCGAGCTTCCTGGATGAAGCTTGCCTTGTTGCTGGGCCAGCTGGCGAGTTTTACGTTTCCCACCGAGTGTCCCAGTGTGCTGTCAAAGGCTTGGTTTTGTGAGTTGACTTCTGATAGGCACTTTCTGCGCCTTACCTGTCAACTCCACGGTGGACTTCCTCATTTGCAGCATGGGGCTTGCAAGCACAGACCGAGCCCGCCAAGCCAGGAGGAATCCTATGGAGTGCTCGACTTACTAGCCCGTTTTCTACCCTTTCTGCTTGCCAGACATATTCTTCTGTGCTTGGGCTCAGTCAGTGTGCGAGTGTCTGTGTATCGTGGGGGCGCACGGAGGAACCAGCACTCTCCACATTGTTAACCCTGGAAAGGGGAAGAGCCAGGCTTTGAGTCCTGGTATCAGAAAAGAGACTTGCTGGCTGTGGAGGGAATCGTCTCCAGGGGTATAAGCCAGCTCTCCTTACTGCTCCCTCCCCGGTTTATATGGAAAAACATTCAGTAGTTAGCTGTGACTGAGTAAACGCTTGGAAATCAGCCTTTGTAGCCCATGTATTTCAAAAATTTCAAAATATTACAGTCTCTAGACTCTATCAGGATCACACTTGGGTTTATCTTCCAAGCTTCCAAGACTTCCCATGGAAAGAGATCACAAAATCTGTGGAGGCTTTTAAACTTGTATTTTTTTTTTTTTTACCAGAGCCAAACGAAACACAAAAATTCCAAATGTTTCAAGTTTTATTCTAGGTTTAGAAGTGACACATTTTTGATTCAGCTTTAAATCTGACGGATCTTCTCTCTTTCATTGTTAGGAACAAGCCAGGCTGGATTGGGGGCGGGGAGAACCTGAGGCTTACCCAGAAAGACCACCGCCCTGCCATATGGACTGTACCAGGGGGTGGAGTTGTGACTTATTACGAAAAACTATTGGTCCCAGAGAATAAAGTTCAGGGGAGTCGCTCTGGGTATACTGTAGGGTATGGCTTGTCCGCTCGGTTTGCACTGGGCAGAAGTCCTTTCTACCACCACCACTCTTTCCGTTTAGCGTTTGGGCTTGGATGGGAATGAAGGCCTCTGAAAGATGGGGTATGGAGCCCTCGCTTCGTGTTACTTCTTCTGCCTTCTGCCCCTGGCTGGCCCAGAGCCTTCAGGTTCTGGAGTAACCTGAAGTCAGGTTATGGCACGTTGAGAGGCGCGCAGATTGCAGCCGTCCTCGTGTTCCCAGCCGCCCTCAGATGGAGCCACTCCAAGTGGCTCTGTGGGCAGGTGCTTGAGCTTTATCAATGTATGGAAAACATATGGGCGAACTGCCTTAGTAAGCTTGGCAAGGACACTGTTTAATATTGTAGTCATCGTGTTGAGCAAGCAGGGCTCACAAGGCATACTCAGAAAAAATCCCTCCATTCATTTCCCTCACTGCTTCCTTCTCTTTAGTCCCAAAGGCCAGACTCCTGGTATTTAGTTGCTCTCCAGTGTTCTACAGCACGGAGCTGGTGGTGATTGTTACAGGAGAAGAAAGGCAGGAGGACTTCACAGTTGGTGTAGGTATTCTCTGGACCCCAAAGATGTGTGAACTGATTTTGCTTTCATAGGACACGGATACAGGCTGAATGAGTTTCCTGCAAGTCCAGGTTGAAATGCCAGCTCTCAAGGGACAGCATTTAGAGGTTAGAGCTTTGGGGAAGGTAAGTTTTTCTAATGTATATGTAACAATTATGTTTAAAGAAAAGAAGAGGCCACAGATCTGAGAGGGGATGGGTGCCGGGAGAAATGGGAGGGCTCGGAGAGAGGAGTGAGATTATCCGAGCACCCTCAACGGACACATTTCATGGGGTTTTATTCTGCTTCCTCTTTGATAACACACACACTTGAATTAAGAGCAAGAAACAAAAATCTTTTAACGAAGCCAATGACGTTCTATTGCTTGTTCAACTAGACAACATCACAAGGAACATTTTACAAGGTAAATGGAAGAATACTTGAACGCTCTGGTCCACTTCTCCAGTCGCATAGTCTTTAGCACTGAATTAACTTTAAAAACGTCAGAAGTAGCTCAGGGAACCCCACAGAAGAGGGGAAAGAAAGATGGTTTGGAGCCAGTGGGTTCAAGGACGCCACGAGAATGTAAACCACAGAATCAAGGAAGGAGGGCTCACAGGACTCACAAAGATTGAACAACAAGCAGGAGCCTGCATAGATTTCCTCTAGGTCCTCATCATGTATGTTATGGCTGGGTCGTCTTGTGGGGTTTCCAACAGTGTGAGTGGGGGTGTCGCTGACTCTTTTGCTGGCTCCTGGGATCCATTTCCTCCTTCTGGACTGCCTTGTCCAGCCTTGATTTGAAGGTCTGTGTCTAGTCTTATTGTAAGTTGTTACGCCATGTTCAGTCGATATCCCTAGGAAGCTTGCTCTTTTCTGAAGGGTAACAGAAAAGTAGTGGATCTGGGGAGAAGGGAGGTGGGTGGACAGCAGGGGGAGTGGAGGGAGGGGAAACTGTGCGTGGGGTGTAATGTATGAGAGAAGAAAAAATATATAAAAATGAAAAAAAATGGATGAAGTAAGATAAACCACAAAAACATTAGATAGCTGACACCTGTGGAGCAATCCAGGCAATCATTCTGCTGACTGGGATTGGTCAGAGGGGCCTCGGCAGCAGCTCTGTGTGAGTGCGTGTGTACATGCACACATTTGCATGTATTTGTGCAGCATGCGTATACATGGTTGAGTTGTTATGTGTAGCAGTTGATGTTATTATTTTTATCTATGGGATTTTAGTAAGCATTCAACTTCATATAGATTTAGGTGCTAGAGTATATTGTAATATAAAAGTTACAGTTCATAGCCGATTTTCTTAGTAAGACCAAAAACAATGAAGAGTGGTGAATTCTAAAAAGACAATTCCCACAAAACAATGGTTTCTAGAATTATGAATGTTGTCTCATTCTTATGACTTCATGTTAGGTATTTTATGTAACATTTACTTTAATTAAACGATTTATTGTTATCATTCGTGTGTGTTTGCTTTGTATAATGTCTGTGGGCATGCATGTGGATATTTTGGACACAGAGGATAAGTCTGTGGAGTTGGTTTACCTGTACGCAGGGTCCCAGGGTGGTACTCAGGCTCGCTTGGCAGTGACTTGACCTTCTAGTCCACCTTCCTGGCCTCACCTTACTTTCTTTAAACATCGCCCACTAAGCATTGCTGGGTTTGGGTACATGGAGGTATCGACAACAGGGCATTTTATAAGACCTGTGCTGAATCACCTATTCCTTTTTCTTCAGCAATTTAAAAAAGAAACTTCCATATAGTGCAAAGTTTGAAGGGTCCATCTTCTCGACAGTCAAGTAAGATTCTCTTCACTCAGGTTAATATTTATAGATGGGCTCCCTTGTAACCATGTTTTATTAGCTCCCTAAAGACAGGAAAAGGTCAGTCTGAGACTGACCATGTGGATATTTTATGTAGGTCAAAGTCTGGTGAGTTTTTTCTTTACAGTTCCTTCCAGGGGTCATCTCAACAGGGCCTGAATGAGGTGGTGAGCTTTGAGTTGATTTGGAGGAGGCCAAGAAGTGAGTTGAATGGAGGTGGGGAAGACCCTGAGAACCCTGACGTTTTGGAGAAACTCTGTGGGATTCCTTTGGTATTGTACTACTGGGGAGTATACAGAACTCAAATGATCTTTGAATGTCCAGGAACATCCTAGAAAGAAATGAGGGACAGAAAAGCCTATCACTCATCCCAACAGTAGCTGCTGGGCCACCTCTTTACCCCAGCACAGACTTCTGCTCTTAGTTTCCAGGTATTGGCTTGTGCAAAAATTCAGATTTCTGTGAGGTTAAAGGGGCACAACTAACCCAGTACTCCTTTCTGATGTCATTATGTTTGCGGGTTTTCCCAAACCATTCTTGACAATGAGGTGGAAGGTTTTATACACGGTGCTGTTTAGTTTTGATTGTTGACTTGTAGGGATTTAGAAGCACAGAGGAGACAAGACCCTGGACATGCCTGTGAGAATGTTTCCAGAAAGAGGTTTAATTGAGGTGGGAAGACCCCTCCTACGTGTGGGTGCATCAGCCCACAGTCTGGCTTCCTGAACTGCAGGGAAAGAAGGAAGTGAGGGGAGCATCAGATTCATCTCAGTCTGCGTCATGGGCCTGCCGCCATGCCTTCCCTGCCATGACGGTCTACAGCACCGAGTCATAAGCCAAAATAAACTTTCCTCCCTTAAATTTCTCTTGTCAGGTATTTTGATACAGTAATAGGAAAATTGATACACAGACTCACTGTTGTATTAATGGCTGTGATTTATTCCAAGGAAAGATTTGGAATAAGATCACCAAGAAAAAGCCATAGAGGGCAGAATTCAGAGGTCTAAGCACTGAGCCCTTTCATGCCCTGCGATGGACCATGCTACCTCCTCCTGGCAGTGATAATGTGACAGTACACACAGAGTGCTTCCACCACGGCAGCTCACCTAGCCCGCGTCCAGAGATTTTATTGACTCAACGCCGTGCTGTTGATACAGCTTTCCTTTGGTCCCCAGTCCTTCTGGAATACAGGCAGCGTCCATTTCTTCTGGACAGCAGTAGATACCATGTGATCCAGTGTACCTTGTCTTGTTAGAATGTCTGGTGGCCAAGGCCTCCTGGAGAACAAACATGTTCCTGTGAGTCCTGACCTTCAGTGAGCTCAAAGTTCACCTCTTGGGCCAAGGGCAAAAGGCAAACTCTCCCTTGTACAAGATTCATTTTGTACTACAGAAAAATAATTTTCCTAAGTGAGCATACTTTATAATATCACTCTAGCAATGCATGTGATAAACAGAGAGACAGACGTGGAGCTGGGGGGCACCACATCTGTACATATGGGGGAACCCACATATTTTACATATATTGTAAGTATCTTTACTATTGAATGTGTAGTAGATACTAATATAAATAATGTAATAATATAAAAAGAATTTATTCTTTTTAATGTCTTATGTTCCTTTTAGAGGCCCACAGGGCAGGGGGGGGGACATGGATTTTTGACAAACAATATACACATATCTTGTGCAAAATCACTGAAGGTAAGCAAGCTAATAGCACATAGATTTAAATGTTTACTGGTTTGTGTCAGTGTCTGGGTATACAATGAATAATTCATATCAAACTAGTAGAATGTAACATTTACATAAAATAATACTTTGCAAATTTATGGTAAGTACTAATTACTTGCCTTATTTGCCATGACTATGATATTAAATATTCATAAAAATGTGATTATTTCTTTGATTTGGCAGACATTTAGATTTCTCTACAGCTTTTCACACTGCTAATTTTAATCCAGTAAATTATCTGGAAGAAAACAGTATGCAGCCTAAAAACTGCTCAGAATTCACTCCAACACCGAACACATTACGGACGTAATGATCCATTACAACCAAACTTCAAGACGGGCTCACAAGAAAAGCAAGAATTAAACAAAGAAATATGGAGGCTATCATTATGATTTATCAGATATGTTTATTAGATTCTTTTTTACATATATCCTGGATAACATTTGGAGGTGTTGCTACGATACATAACAAATGTGCTTTGAGGTGCTTTTGTTCCCTTCAGGGACCATTTTAAGAGCGCTGACCAGGACTTTACCAGTGTTCATGTCTCAGCTTGATGAGGGGTAAGGTTCTTTGTGAGGCCCGTTGATGTGAAAATCTAAAGTGGGCTCTGGATATGTGTTCTTTATGGGATCAGAGGAGGCAGAAGAGCCACTCCAGTCATTGTGGTTTCTGGTAAAGTTGTTGGTTGTTGGAGTTCCTTGGAATGAGAATCACAGGAGAAAAGGTCTGATATCTGGGTAACTGGAATAGATTATCTTGGTAACTTATAAGATCCCAATAACAAGCTCCCTTTTGTTGTTGTTGCTGTTCAACAAGCACAAAACAAATTTTCCTTGTATCCACATTTTCTGCTCTAAAGTTTCATAGAAAAAAACTCGGGGCCAAAATCTGAGGAACTGGAGGTGTTAGGGTTATGGGGGGGAAGACTTATGAAGTATATTCAATATATTGCTATGACTAAATCCCCAACAATTGAAGTGTAAGGAACAAAGGGTTTATTTTGGTTCCATTTGAGGGTATAGTGCATCTTGTGGGACTTAGAGTCATGGCAGCAGACTCTGAGACAGTTGGTCACACTGTGTCTGCAGTAGGGGGAGCAGACAGAAGTGGAAGGTGGCGCATATTTCTCTTCTTTTTAGTTGGTCGAGGGCCCTAGTTCATGGGATGAGGCCACTCATGTTCAGGGTGGTCCTGACTCAGTTAAACCTCTCTGGAAACTCCATCACAGACACACCTAAAAGTCTGTTTCCATGGTGATTCTACATCCCTTCAATTAGTCAGTGAAGTCACCGTAACATCAAACATGAGCTCGCTCCTCAGAAAATCGCTGGAGGGACATTGTAGGGACTATTCATATCATGTCTTGTTTATATCACGACTTCTATCGCTGAATTGCTATAAGAGAGAGATTCTATAGTAGAGACCCTTTGGATGCCAGCACCTGGCATGATAGGTTTACTAGTGTCTGTAAAACTAATAGGTTTTATAATATTTGGATCTAGAATTAGGGAAAACTCCCATATTCATTCTTTGGGTTTTCTGTTTTTGAAAGGTTTTGAGTAAGACAAGGGTTGTGATTCTGAACACCAAAATTTCTGTCTTTAGCATGCATGTGCCAACACTGAAGATGTATAATCCAGTTGATCGAAGAGGGTAGTTAGTGTGGTACACAGCCACAAGGAGACAGGGTAAAGACATTGTGCATAAACCTTAAAGGAAATGCAAAACAAAAATTGAAAGTATAGAAAATAAGCAATTCATTGAAGCATGAAAGTCCAGAATCGGGGTTGTCTTTGAAGGTGGTTATAATCTGGTAATCAGTAATTACACCATGGGGGATAAAGGGGGAGAATTTGGATTATTTACTCTGTGTCATAGGACGCCAAGGTATAAGGGTAGGAACAGACAGTAGTCAGTGCTATTGCTGCATAAGTGGGATGGTGGAGATGTGTCACTCAACTCTTATATACCTTAGCTTCTCCATCTCTGCTTCTCTGCTTTAAAAAGCACATTTTTATGACACTGTCTCACTGTTATACTAGCTACCTTACAACTCATGATCTCGACTTCTGCCTGGCTCAGTCTCCTGTACTGTGCCTGGCTCTGGTTCCTCAGCCATGAGCTGCAGGATACAGTAGTATCCAGTTCACCTCACAGGACTGTTGTGAGGATAATCTAGGGACGTTGAGTATAAAGAGCTTAAAAACAGGGCATCTAATGTGTGATAGATACTGAGTAAAACTTTGCTAATATGAATATGATGTACAGGAAGCTAAAACATAGGAGAAACCAGTTGAGTGTCTATCTGTAAGGAAGAATTTCAGGCATTTAACATATTTAAGTCATTTTTTTCTAGAAATGATTGAATTTCCCCAAGCCCATGGTTTTATGAGGCTAAAATCAGTGTAGGCTGGGACAAAGGGCTTGGTGGATGAGAGTATGGCGGCTCTTGGAGAGGACCTGAGATCTGTTCTCAGCATCCATCTCCAGTGACTTATAGCCTGGACTGTTCCTCCAGTTCCAGGGAGGAAGTCAATGCCTCTGGCCTCCATGGCTACTTTGGTTCTCATGGACGTTCTCCCTACACATACACAAATACAAATATAAATTTAAATCAGTGATTACCACTCTGGGGCAACCTGGCTTAGTGTTCTTTTTTGAAAGATTTATTTTATTTTAATTGTGCGTGTGTGTTGGGGGTGGGGTATGTACACATAGGTCCATGTGCCTGAGGAAGCCAGAAGAGGGTATCAGATCACCTAGAACTTGAGTTATTGACAGTTGTGGTCTGCCTGTCATGGATGATAGGAACCGAATAGTGCTTTAGAAGAATAAGTGCCGTTAACTTCTCAGATATCTTCCTGGCCCCCTGATTTAGTTGGGTTTAAATAAGAATGAGGCAAGTGGACATTTCTGTGTAAGGGCCAGATTGAGAATCTATTCCCGAATCCTCTGGTTATAGTTGTTTTGAATATGTATCATAGGTTGTAGTTCCTAATCTGTGACCGAAGGGAAAGTGGAGTTTGTGCTTTCTGTTCACAGACTCTTGCTACACTTTAACATTTTCAGAGAAAAGGTTCATGACTTCCATAGACTGTTTAGTAGGGCATTGAACCACAATTAATAAAAACTCAGAGAGAGAAGTTGGGGTTCAACCTGAAGATCTGAAAAGTAAAACAGCCAGCCACTGGCTCTTACCTCGACCTCAGACAGAAATGGCGATCCTGCCTCCTGGAATCTCAGAATGAGACTGTGTGTTGAGAACTGAGTTTTCCCATTTTCTAATCCTCTTTAGGACTGGATTAAAGGCATGCTCTGCCTGGTTTCTGTGGCAATTAGTGTGGCTACTGCGATTAAAGGTGTGTGTTACCTGGTCTGTAAGGCTGACAGTGGGACTGTATATCTCTCAGCTTCATATAGTCTTTATTAAAATACAATTGAAATGCCACTTCAGGGCATGTCTTTAGACTTTCAGAGCAATGGATCTACTTTACATGGGTTTCTCCTAGTAATATCTATGCAGAAGTGAAGATGGTTCCAGACTCCAGGGCTGGTCTATGCTTGGACGCCAGCGTGCTGACCGCCCTGCTTTGGCATTAGAAGCCTCATTTGCTACAGGTTCCATTCCCCACATGGTACTCGTAGGTACTCAGATTTACTTCTCTGCGCTACTGAGTACTGATGTTTACCTACAGATACCTCATCTTTCCTCGCATAACTATTACTGAACTCCAAGAGCCAGACTTTGCATTTCTGACAACTGTGTTTGTTATGATTCTGTTTGGTTTGTTCCACAAGTTTAGTACACGGAGATGATTTTAGATCAGGATTCTGTCATCAAAGTCTTTTGTAATATGCTCAGTTTCCTTTTAACTCTAAGTGAGATAACTAAGTGCAGATGGAAAATTCTTGTAGCCATTTAAAAGTCTACTCAGAGGCTTAATAAGCTTTCCCAACACAGAATCTTTTCTTGATACAATCCCATTCTGGCCAAATGGAAATGACATTGTGTGGCGGTTGGGGAGAGTATCCTGAAGAATGGGAGAGCAAGGACGCCATGTTAGACTTTATCAGACATTCTGCCAATTTTCTCGTGTTATTGTTTTGAAAAGAGATACATGGTTTGCCAAAGTTAAAGTCTATAAAAAAAATAACACAAAGAATGTCATAGTAGAGTGTGAAACTATCCTGACCCAATTTTTTCCTTCCCTAACAAACCCACACAAAATGCCTCAGAAAATCTGCTGCAAGATGGCATGGTGAAACAACCCTGCACAAGTTAATCCCACCTCATCCCACTCCCACCTCTGATGTGGCTACAGGTCTTCAAGCGGGGAAAATTAAAAAAAAAAAAACGAGAAAGCAAACCTAAACTGGGTGCTGCTTGCTCGTTCTCAAGGCTGTGCACTGAGCACCGAGTTGCTTGGTGAAGCCTTGACCTTCCCAGCCTTCTCATAGGCTAGCCCGCCAGGCTGGAAAACCAAGTGCAAAGCTGCCTTGAAATCAATGGTTCGCTCTGATGAATCCTCTCCAGTGCCCGATGCTAATCATAGCACTGGAGCCCACACTTTCAGAAAAGGAGAGAGAATGCTCATGATTTAAAGGGGGGAAAATCCTCTCATCAAAAAAAAAAAATCCCTGCAAAACATACCTTTTTCTCCTTCCCATTAATCTATTCCCTGAAAGCTTATTGTTATGATTTTTATTCCTGGCTGAGGCTTGTCTGTGAGCATCTCATTATTGCAAGCATGGGGCCACGGGAGGGAGGTTTACAAGGAACGCCAAGGAAAATGGTCGACACAGGAGGTCAGAGCAGTTCACAGAGGCTGAGAGCAGCTGTGGGCACCATCTGACTGATCCGCACCCATCCTCCCGAGCTGCTACAACAATATGCGGAGCTTACGGGAGATCTAGGCCCGGCTGCCGAATGTCATTTCCCATAAAGGAACTGGCTGACTTGGCACTGGTTCTGTCCTGGGAAAATGTGCCTGGTGGATCAGGCCATTTACCCAAAGTCTCTAAAAGAAACACCAAGTGCGGAGCAGAGGATGCTGTGGTTAACAGCGAGGCAATATTGTTTGCCTCTGTTAATTTAGAAGAAGGCCTGGAGCCTCTGACATCTGGTCTTAAGAAGTCAAAGCTGGGAACTATATGTGGTGCTCTTGCCTTGAAATATAACAGAAAGTAGAAACAATGGAAAACCGGAGGTCCGAGCTCCCTAGCATTTCTGTTCCTGGGCCTCTCACCCCACCTGAGAGGCAGCAGTCCTTCGATGCCTTTAGGTTCCCAGCTTTCATTTTGCGGGTGGTGAGGTTGATCAGAGCTGCCCGTGTTACTGGTTATGGTGTTTTATCACAATAACAGAAACCCTACCTAAGACAAAAATAGACTTAAGGAAAATTGAGGAAGGAGTCTAGAGAAAATGGAGCTGTTAATTCAGTCAGGTTGAGTTTACTGTTGGTTAGAAACTTTAGCTATAGTAGGACAAACTGCTGTGGACTATGTTCCTCACAAAAGTATTAGAAACTTACTCCCCAGTGGGACAGTGTTTGGAGATAGGGCCTAGAGGGATGTAATTAGGTTGTGAATATGGAATGAAATGGTTAATTTTTGTGTGTCTGAGTTCACCCTCATTTACTTTTCTTTCACCTTTGTTTTTGGTCTTCTATAGGATAACGAGCAAGAAAGAAAGTAAATTCCAGCACTCTCATCTCAGACTTTCCAGCCACTAGGACTGTAATCTTATACAAGTTTTGTTCATTATAAATTGCCAATATATCATATTTCATTATAGTACAAAATAAACAAAGGCAATAGTACTTTAATTTTTTTTTCAGTATTTTTTTCCCCTATAGGCAGGGATTTAGCACTTTGACTATAGAAAGCTCTGGTATCAGAATTAACAAATCTGTAAGTGAAGGCCATGCCATTGCAAGTTCTGTTGTCCTCATGGGTTCTCTTTGGTCCTGATGAGCTGGAAAAGCGCTTCATGAGAGTGCTGTGCCACAGAGGAAAATGCCCTTATGATTTGTAGCTTGTAATTTTAGACAAAGCTTTTGAGACGGTGACAAACAGCTTTGTTGAGGAAAACAACAAGAGGGTGAACGACTCATTTTGGTGGGGGAGAGAGGCTGGGGCAGAGCTGCTCTGGTCCTGGCAGCCAGGAAGCATAAAGGAGGAATTGCTGGTACTCACTGGCTTTTTCCTGCTTCCCCTTTAGTCCTTCTGGGCCTCCAGCCTATGAGATGGTGCCACCTACATTTCTTCTGAGAAGATGTTATAAGGAATTCTCAATAAACTCATTGTTCCAGTCAAGTATAACAATAGTAAAGCCTGTATTCAGTCTAGAAGTAAGCCTACTTCAAGTTCTATATTCTGAATATACAAAATTAATATGAGAAGTTTACAGATATGTTATGTACATAATGAGTTTTCCACAAGGCTCATGTGTTGAAGGTTTGGTTCTCAGCTGGGGAAGCCAATCAATAAAAAAAGCAATTGGATTATAAGGGAATTAACTTCATCAATGAACGAATGAATCTGCTGATAAGTTCAGTGAATGGAATTTAGAAGGTGGGGCCTGGATGGGGCAGTTGATCAATAGAAGCATGTATATTTATTTGAAGGATGTATCTTTCTTTGACTCCTTATGATTCTGCTTCTCTCGCCTTCTGGCACCGTGAGATGAATAGCTCTCTTTACCAGATCCTTCTGCCATGAGGTTTTGCCTCACTTCAGAAATGTGGAGCCAGAAGACCAGGGATTAAAACATCTGAAACTCTCAGCAAAATAAATTCCTTTTCTTTTAAGTTGTTTTATTTTCAGGGTTTTGTCAGTGACACAAGTCTACCACAATAGGAGTAGGAAAATTAAAAATGTATTATCTAAAGGATGATTTAAAAAGAAATTCCTAGAATTGAATAATAATAAAAACAAAATATACTAAAAACTATGGGACACAACAAAAGCAATTCTAAGAGGGAGATTTATGGCTGTAAATGCCTATGTTAAAAAAAAAACATGCCAGATGGGGTCCTACCCCTGAGAGGAAGAGTAGTCACATGCCCCCATCCCTAACCCAGAATCTATCTCCAACTGATATCCACTAACAAATGAAAATGTACTTTTCTCCAGTGAATTCTCACTGGGGATACAAACCACTCTTAAGAGCAGGCCCCATGCCAAGCAGTAGGTGACCAACACAAGACAAAATCAATGCCATCTTTGGAGGTTCTTTGTCTCAAAATATTTAGTTATGGAATTTATTTATTTTTAAATATTTTTTATTTTTCTTTTCTATTTTATCTTTTGCTTCCTTAATGGTCCTTTGTATATATATCACGACTTCTAGTTTGTGCTTTTATGGGATTCCTGTATGCTCATCGTGTATGTCTCTGCATTTATGTGTTTCTCGTGCTTTTTCTTTGGCTCCTTTTTTTGCTTATTTTGTCCTATTTTGTTTTTATTTTATTTTATTATTCTGTAGATGCACACTTGTTTTCTAAAGAAAGACAGAAAAGGGGTATATTTAGATAGGAGGGGAAGAGAAGAGGACCTCAGAGGAGTTGGGGTAATGGAAAACCATAATCAGGATGCATTGTTTGAGAAAAATTCATTTTCAATAGGGAAAAAAATCAGAGAGATCTTAAACAACCTGAATATGAACCTTAAGGCATTGGAAACAAAGAGCAAACAGGTACAAAAGTCAGTAGAGAGAGAAAAAGAACAATGACCAGGGAATAAATTAATGAAAAGAAATAAAACAATAAAAAGAATCAGTGAAACAAAGAGTTGGTTCTTTAAAATGATAAACAAAATTAACACTTAGCCAAATTAACCAAAAGAATGAGACAAAAGATCCAAATTCATAAAATTAGGCATGAACAGGAGATATTACATTAGATGCTGAGGAAGTTCAGAGGATCATAAACATATACTTTAAAAACTCATATTTCAATAAATCCAGTTGAAAAGTACAAAAGAACTGGATGAATTTCTAGATGTGTGTAACCTACCAAAGTCTAACTCGGATGAAACCAAGATGAACCAAGATAAATTAAACAAATTTGCAACAACCAATGAGATAAAACAGTAATTAAACATCTCTCAGTTAAAAATGATGGATTCAGCACAGAATCCTACCAGATCTTCAAAGAAGAGCTAATACCAATACTCTTCAAACTATTCCATAAAATAGAAATGGAAGGAGTACTTTCAAACTATTTTTATAAAGCCAGTATTATCCTGATAGTAAGGCCAACTAAAGATTTAACCCAAATGGAAAATTATAGGCCAAGTTTTCCAGTGGGGCATATATGCAAAAATTTGCACTAAAATCATTGTATTTCAGAGTACATCCAAAGAATTATTTATCATGATCAACAGGGGCTTCATTCCAGGGATCCATGTAAATGGACTCAAGAATAGGAATCACAGGATTATTTCAATTGATGCATGAAAAGCCTTGGACAGAATCCAACATTCCCTCATCAAAAATATCCTAGAAAGACTAGGGGTGGAAATATTTTACCACAATAAAGGCCATATATGAGAAACCAATACCTTCAATCATGTTAAATGGAGAAGAACTGGAAGCATTCTTATTAAGATCATGAATGGGACAAGGGTGTTTACTTTCATTTCAGTCACTACTGTTCCATATTGTGTTGAAGGCTAAGCTAGAACAATCAAGAAAAGAGAAGGAGATAAAAGAGATACAAGTAGAAAAGAACAAAATCAAAGTGTTTCTATTGGTAGATTATATGACTCTATGCATAAGAGATCCCCAATACTGCACCAGGAAAATCTTAGACTGATAAGCACTTTTAGCAGAGGGAGAATACAAAATTAACATCGAAATCAGTAGCTTTCTTATGCACCACAAACAGATGATGGAAGAAATCAGGGAAGCAATCCCATTCACAATAGCTTCAACAAGCAAATACAACAACATAGAAGTTAGAAATAAACCTAACAAAGGAAATGAAAGACATATAGCATGAAAACGTTAAAACATAGAAGAAAGAAATTGATAAAGACAGCAGAAGCTGTGGAAACCACTGGTGCACAGTGACTACTAGGACCAATATTGTGAAAATGGCCATCTTACCAAAAGAAATTTAAAAAATCACTGCAAAGATCATATGGAGCACAAAGAACACAGCATGTCAAAACAATTCTGAACAACAAAGCAGTGCTGGATGAATAACTGTATGTGATTTCAAGTTATATTAAAGAATCATAGGCTGGGCAGTAGTGGAATAGAATTAAGGATTCAGGCACAAATCCAAGTACATACAGCCACCTAGATTTTGACGAAGATCCTAAAAACACACCTTGGACAAAAGAAGGCCACCTTTAACAAATCTTGTGGGGAAAGATAGACAACTGCTTATAGAAGAATGGAAACCCAATCCTTCTCTCTCATCCTGCTTATAATCACAAATGGATCAAAGATCTCAGTATTGATGTAGGCTATTGCTGATGTTGGTTTCCTCTGAGATCTTGAAGGTAAGGCCCTGTTGACGAAGATGCCACACATTTGTGCTTAAGATTGGGTCCTGAAACTTACTTGGGACCTTCTCACTGAAGACGAGCATCCACAGCACCTGATGGTGTTACACAATCTGTAAATGCAGGAAAAAAAACATTTAAAAGTTTTAACTAGCTGTAGAGCCTACAAGCCACAATAGCATGATATGATATGCAGTAGCAATAGTTATATATTGCCAAAACTACTTAATTACACCCACATAGAATGAGGAAATTTATGCCTGGTCATATAAACCTAGTCACTTACTCATAACTGGTGAAGTTACATGTTTGAGGACTGCGGACCACCAGACCATGAATTTCTTGTTTTCCTCTGCTTTGAGTGGCCTGCAGCTGCTCTGAGCAAGAGATCCTGATGGCAGGGGAGTGGGTTCTGATGAGTCCGCAGCTAAAAGAGTCTGAGAACCAGGGCGTGGCCAGAGCCCTATATAAGCTGCCCCTGAGCACAAATAAAGTTGGCATTATTGTATCAAGGATCACCCGTGTCCCCGTGTCTCTCTCTGTGTGCATGTGTTTTTAAATCTTCTACCTAGTTCCTGTGGCGTGTAGCCTGCAGAGTGCAGGAATGCTACAGGTGGAGGCCCCCAGTGAGATCGGGAATTGGGAAGACGTTGGGAGATCACCCTTGGAAGGCTGGCCAGCAAGCAAGTAAGAGATTGATGGTGAGGGTAGATTGAAGATAGTCGCCAGTAATTCTGTTCAGGTATTGACCAGTCAATTGGTAGTTCTTTCGGAGAAGCAGGGCACCAGAATTAAACAAAGTTTTTAGAGAGACAGTAAATGTAATATAAAACAGTAAGTTTTTAAAGAGACAGAGTATAGACAGTCAGATTTAAAGCATAAAGAAGTAATATACACCATGAAAGGAGGGAATGAGCACAGAGAACTTGGATTATGTATATTGTGCTTTTTCTTGTTTGTTTGTTTTTTTGTTTTGACTGGAGAAAGCCATTTGATTCTGGGAACTGCTAGGACAGGTATCTTGACTTTAAAATATGTGTCAAAGGATTTGTTGCTTTGGAAAAGAGGTTCTGCTTTTGTTTCCACAGAAGATGAGAACTTGTGGATTCACTCCTGGCTAATGTGGTTTGATGGTCCAAGACACCCTGAAATGTTGCCAAAGATGTGTCACCCAGTAAACAGAAGGAAGTAGTTTACACATAAACGACACCCAAATTTCCTACATGATTGTTTACTGGAGGAAATGGGGCTCAGGAGCCTGTCCACCATTGTGGGCCTGGGGAGTGGAGGAACCGCGATTCCTGAGCGCAAACCTCCTTCCTGGAGTCACCCAGACCACTGGGCTGCCTGTCCACACGCGACATACAGAGAGGAGGCAGCTGGAGCAGAGTTTTGCCAGAGTAGCAGCCGACTGCTGTGAGTGCTCACGGAGAGGACCAGAAGGCAGTGGCTGGGAGGTGGCAGTGATCCCAGGCTCTGTTTGACCTGAGAGACCTGCGTAGCAGCCGTGGAACAGAAGGCATTGCCCCAGCCCAGTCGGTACCCAGCCGGGGGGAGCCAACCTGGCCGAGAAAGACTTTGGGACAGAGACTAAGACTGTATATACTTTTTCTCTTCTCTCTTCCAAGTGAGAGTACATTTTCAAACACACTGTGACCTGTTTAGAGGTTCTCTTAATCTGTCCTTACTGTGCATTTGTAACACTTTCTGTCTGCATGAACAAACAAAACAAAACAAAATAAAAAGTTGCTGTGTAACTTAAATCATGGCCTGCTGCTGCTGGCTCCTCCCCCTTGGTTCCCTGAGAGTCTATTCTCATGGTGGAGGTACGTTTACCACCAGCTCTAGGCTCCAGGTATACTGCCCCAACTCTGGGAAGTTTCTGGGTTCATGCCACCATTGACTAGTGTGCCAACCTGCTGCTCATAAACTCCATTTCATGAGTCAGACGGAGTCAGAGTCTCTTAAAGGAGCTGCGCCTCTGCTCACTCCCAACAAACAAAGCCCACCCCCAAAGTTCTGCTACTAAGAAGTCATTCTTGATTCTGTTCTTTTGTGTTTAGATTCCTTTTTAAAGCTTTCTCAGGTTTTATGTGGAAATTCATGCTGAATGTTTGGGTGCCAGATATAGACGGAACTTTTTTGTCCCAACGATATTAGTAGGTTCCCCTTGAGGACATAGGACTTCCCAAATCAAGGGCTCTTGATGAGCTTTCCAATACAATGCACAAGTTCCCTCCGGTGGAACAGGCCTTAAGCCACTCAGAGAGGAGTTGGTTATCATCATTTTAATTACACTACTGTTGTATCAAGTACATTTTCTTTGGTAGGCTCATATTGTAATTTCAGGTTTCATAGCTAGTTAAGAAAGTTGATGGCTTTTTCCCTTGGCAACCTGTATTTTAGCACTTCTTGGCGCTATGTAAATGGCTAAGCAAATCTAATTAGATTGATTTGGGAATGAGATATTATGTTTACTTAAAGTTTCTGTTTCACCAGAAATACCATTTTATGATCATTGGTTCTTCTTCGTTTGTGGCCATTTAGAAGGTGGTAGAGTCACTGTTAGGTTAGCAAATAAACCGTGAGCCAGGAGTGGTGACACACTACTCCAATCTCAGAACTTGCAAACTGAATTAGATGGACCACAAGTTTCTAGACCAGCATGGACTGTATAGTGAAACCTTGTCTCAAGAAAACAAATCAAACAACAATAACAATAACAACAAAACAATCTAATAATTCTTCCAAAACCTATGGTGTTTGAATGAGGAGAGGCTCCTTATACTACTATATTTCAGTGCTTGGACCCCAGTTGGTGGAACTGTTTGGGAAGAATTAGGAGTCATGGCCTTGTTGGGGGAGGTGTGTCATTTGGGGCAGACATTAAGATCTCAAAAGTCTCTCTCTCCTCCTCGTCCTCCTCGTCCTCGTCCTCCTCCCTCCTCGTCCTCGTCCTCCTCCCTCCTCGTCCTCCTCCTCCTCGTCCTCCTCCTCCTCGTCCTCCTCGTCGTCCTCGTCGTCCTCGTCCTCCTCCTCCTTCTCCTCCTCCTCCTCGTCCTCCTCATCCTCCTCGTC
>NW_026067923.1:12335798-12447571 GCF_014885135.2 Alexandromys fortis
TCTTCTTCTTCTTCTTCTTCTTCTTCTTCTTCTTCTTCTTCTTCTTCTTCTTCTTCTCTCTCCCTTCTCCTCTCTCCTGGTTGCAGATCAAGCTGTAAGCTGTTCTGTCCACCATGCCTCTGCTTTGCCATCATAGACTCTAATCTTAAGAAAGTATAAACCTAAATTAAATAGTTTCTTTTATAAGTTTCCTTGGTCATGGTATCTTATCACAACAATAGAAAAGTAAATAAGATATCACAAAAACATAAACATGAACAATAACAGAAATCATACCAATAAAGTCTAATTTATTAGTTGTTTTGCCTCAGCAATTTCTCTTCACAGGAACAACTCAACTATCTTATTTCAAATCAACCAAGAATTTTACTAATATTAAGTGAAGGTCAAACTGTAGTAGGAGATACACTACATATACTCCTAGTGTGTCTTAGCCAGGTCAGGGACAGTCCTTAGTATGCTTCTTGGTCCTCAGAGGCTGACCACAATGGAGGTTGCCAACATCTTTTGACCATCTTTACAGGGAGAGCAGAGTGGTCCAGGACCCTAACCTGTTTTTGCCTGTGGCCTGTCTGTGTGCCCATTGCTTGTTCTTTAGGAACCCACGGCTGAAGAAGGACAGAGTTTTTTTAGAACTTCGCAAATAATAGAAGCAATAACAGAGAACGGACTACTCTGGATCACAGTTTATGAGAGGCAGCTGTGGGACACACATTAGAAGATTATCCATTTTTCAACTAGTTAATGTAGGTGCTTTCCTGTGCTATCTTGTTGTATAGACTCCATGAAGGTGTTATTTCTATCCTCTAACGGAAGACACTGAAGTTCAGAAAAGTAACACAAGTAGTAGTTGTTAAAGTTGGGCATTGCACAATTGCAAGCAGAAGGTAGAGACAATGGCAATAATTTTGCATTATGTGAGCAAACACCACCTTGTTAGTTAAACGGGAGATAAAATTGGAAGTGTGTGGGCAACTGATGGAGGATTTAGAATGTCAGCCTGAAGACTGTATGTACTACCGTGGCATTACCAAGCAACTGCAGATTTTGAGCAGCTGGCTTAAATGATGAAAACAATATTGAAGAAAAGGAATCCAACATTTGTGAAGGGAGAAAATAGAGTCAGGGAAACCAGCCAGAAGGCTTTTACAGTAATCGAGGCACACACTGAATCCAGCCTTATGTGTGCAGAGGTTGTAGACAGAAGACAAGGGGCTGCTTTGCTTGTTTGTTTATGCTTTGTCTTATTTCAAAACATGCTTTAATTGCCTTTGCAGGACATTGAGAAACAGAATATCCAAAAGAATGTCATGAGAAAAAAAATTTAGAATGATTACAATAGGGTAAGCAAAAAGAACCAAGGCTGATTTCTAAGGTGCGAGGTGTCCTATTCGTACACAGTGTGATTCAATAAGGGAACAAGTGAGAATATTGTTTTTATTGCACTATACATTTTTCTCTTCTCCCTTCCCTTCCTCCCCTCTCTCCTTCTACTCTCTCTCCTGACCCCCATACTCCCAATTTAAGTGAGAATATTGTAAAGACACAAATGAAGGGATGCATCTAAGTATATACATTGCTTAGTCATTCCAAAGTTTGAGGGTTTTAATAAATATTGCATGACAATATGTTCATGTGACAAGAGTCACATGCTATAGTGACTTGCTGGCTATAGAAGAAACCAGAAATACATACTTATTTGATCAAGCTGTCTAGGAATAGGATCAGTTGGAAAGCATATAAAGACAGATGCCTGGATAGACTACCCTAACTCACCCACGTGGTAGTTGAGAGTACTTTAGGAAGAGATAAAGAGTGTCATTTACAAAGAAAAAAATGCATGAGTGCATACATAATTGGTTATAATGAACTTTAATTCCAGCCTCATATAAACTGATTTTAGAAAAACTTAGAGTAGGATCAGTGAGATGGCTCAGTGAGGAAAGACACTTGACACACAGCCTTATCACTTGAGTCTAATGGTCTAGATCCACATGGACGAAAGAGATAATTGAGATTTTGCAAGCTCTCCTCTGACCTTCACACACATACCATAGAATAGACACATAAACACTCACACATACACAAATTAAATGTAATAAAAATAAACTTAAAGCAAGTATAGCTAACATTAAAGATCCAAACATCTATCTAAAGTATGTTATTTTAGTATTATGCAGTTTTTGCCTTAGTTGTCCTCTCTGTAACCTGGGGCATATATTTTATGGATGAAGCTCTACATGTGTGTGATAGTAAGCAACCCAATGGGAGCAGACAGTGAATTAGTAAGATTGGAGAATGATGGAGAGCGAGGATGAGACTGTACCCTCTCATCAATTCCCACTAGAAATAACCCAAAAAGGTTCTTAGTTGCAAACAACTAGAGTTAGTCTACTCTAAGAGTTTGTTAAATAAAGCTTTGACTCATACTCTGTTACAACACAATATATTGTGTGTTTTAATATCTAAATGAAACAAAATTTATTTATTTTTAGACTAGAAGACTTCGACATGTGTTTCTATTCTGTTTCATCTTAAATGACAAGTTATAACTTTCTAGACTGACTTTGTACCCACGTGGGTTATGGACCGTAGTTTGAAAACAGTATTCTAAAACCTGTCAGCACCCTGGAATAGGATGGCAAGCTTTGGCCATGGAAACTAGGCTGTCACTCACAACTACAGAAACACTGTGCTCAGCTCGAGTCACACTAATATCTCTACCATGTGAGCTCACATCTCAGTGCTGGAAAACCCATTATTATAAAGGATGCCACCACAATTTGCCTCTGTGCAGTTACTCAGTCCTACTTGGAAGGCTTCACCGGTGAGGTGCTGTGGGGCTTCTGGCATGTGCGGACACTGGAACAGCAGGCACTTGCATCCACCACCTTCTACCTTGAGAAGGAAGGGATCTTACTGCAGAAATTCCCTCACATAGAGAGCTTGTCTCAGGCATGCTCAGAAGTCAAGCAGGTGACAGCTACTCATTACAGCCCAGATAAATGGAAGGTGCTTCTATGAACAGAATAGAGAAATAGCTCAAGATGTTCAATGTTTGCTATTCTTTAAATATGGCAGTAAAGCATGACCATCTTAAAAGTTACCATCTTAACTACTTTTAACCATATAGATCAATGACATTGAATATGTCTACGTATTTTGTGTCTGTCACTACCATCCATCTCTAGAACATTATCATTTTACTAAACTGAAACTCAACGTATTTGACAGCAGGTCTCCATTCTCTACTGCCAACCCTGGTTCTGCTCGACTTTGTCTCTATGAAGCTGCCTTCTCTAGTACTTCATGTATGTGGCAGCAGACAAGAGTTGTCCTAGGAACACTTGTTTTCTGGGCGACTACTGCATAACTGCGTACATGGAAGGTGGAGGTGAGGAACAACAGGCACTGACTCTCCAGCCATCACTGGAAGCAGTCGTTGGACAAGGGATCAGAAACTGTCCTCTTGGTAGTTTTCAAAAGGCATTTTTACTTAGAAGCACATTTATGATCTGACTCACCAGCATTTAAGGCAGGATATTGTACATTTCTGACAAGAACAGGGTGCAGAAATCACACCACGTTCTCTGATATAAGACTTTCAGGTCATGTTTGTGTTTCAAAGAGACAGAGGTGCTGATTACCTTGAGCACTGTGGTGTGGAGATTTTTATTAAACCTAGATCCCAGGTGATCTTTCAAAAGCTCACATAAGCTGATCACAGTTGCCAATGGGGAGCTGAAGAAATATTTTCTTTCTCTTGGACATGAGCGTTATGTCATTCAGATTGCTCTTCACAAGGGTACTTCTGGCAAAACTTTATGGTAATAAACTGGCTGGCTGGGAGCTGAGAGGATATAGATGTGACGTTTGTTGTTCTAATTACCATCCTTGCTGTACACGACCCCCAGAAGACAGAACGAGGGACTAAATGGGGTGTGATCTTCGGTGGTTGTAGTGTTGATGGTGCATTGTTCTGGTTTGCACACATTTGACTTAGTGGTGGTGGAGTGTGTGTGTGTGTGTGTGTGTGTGTGTGTGTGTGTGTGTGTGTGTGTGTGTGTGTGTGTGTGTGTGTGTGTGTGTGTGTGTGTGTGTGTGAGTGAGAGAGAGAGAGAGAGAGAGAGAGAGAGAGAGAGAGAGAGAGAGAGAGCGAAGGGTTGTCCTAGTGAAATTGGGATATTGGCACTTTCAGAACCCATGGAGGACAACTTGCTAATAGTGCTTAGGTTACATTCCTTATCAAGTCAGTTGTTCAAGAACAGAGACACAGTGTCACTGCTTGACTGTTTAAACCCAAATGTGGCCATCCTTCAGGTGAAGAAAGATGTAGATTGCTTTAGAAAACAAAGAGAAAGAAAGGCAGAGACTAATTCACCAAATGGAACAATGGGTCTGGAATAATCTCAGAGCAAACTCAGGTTAATGATTTGAGATGCGTGGTCATCACTGAATTTTGCTGGTTTAATATGACTAAGGTAACACCCACCTCCCACTTGGTCTCACTTAAAATGCATAAGCATTCAGTCTTCTCTGGGGATGAACATAGCTACAAGCTCCTGGTCACTTTACTCTCTATTTTTCTTTGGGATTCAGGATTGAACTTAGAGCCTCATATATGCCAGGCACTCCACCACCAAACTAAATTTCAACCTCTTCCCTTGACTTTTTGTTTTGAGACAGGATCTCACTAAGTTGCAGAGGTCAGTCTTGAACTCTTGGTAGTTCTTGCTACCCTCACACCTCAGGTTTCTGAGCAGCTTGGATTTTAGGTCTGGGTCAACCGCCCCAGCTCATTTTCTTGCTTTCCTATGTGAGTATTTTTCATACCTTCACTTTGCACTCAAATCTCCTCTCCATTTTCAACATTCCACTTTATACTTAGAAAATAGAAGCAATCTAGAAGGAGCTTCTATAGATCTCTGTTTCAACACCTATCAACCTATTATGATTGTAAATATGCTTATTCTTTGTGGGCAGTAACAATGAAAGAACAGAACAGCTTTGTAATGCACTAGATCCCTTCCTTCTGCCTTTCATGGCTCCCAATGTTCATCTCTCTCTTTTATTTATTTGTTTTTATTATGTATACAGTATTCTTCCTGCAGGTCTCATTACAGATGGTTGTGAGCCACCATGTGGTTGCTGGGAATTGAACTCAGGACCTTTGGAAGAGCAGCAGGCAATGCTCTTAACCTCTGAGCCATCTCTCCAGCCCCCTTTTTATAATTTTGTTATTTAAACAGTTTGTAAAGTAATAGGTTTATATATTATACATTGTGTGTATGTGCATGTTGCGAGTGTATGTGTATATGTGTATGTATGTGTGTGCCACATGTGTCCATGGGCATGCATGTACATTTGTGTGTGTGTGTGTGCATGTTGCGAGTGTATGTGTATATGTGTATGTATGTGTGTGGCACATGTGTTCGTGGGCATGCATGTACATTTGTGTGAGTATGTGTGCATGTTGCAAGTGTATGTGTATATGTGTATATATGTGTGTGGCACATGGGTTTGTGGGCATGCAGGTACATTTGTGTGTGTGTGTGTGTGTGTGTGTGTGTGTGTGTATGTATGTATGTGTATTTTGGAGGACAGAAGTTGACATTAGGTATTGTCCTTGATGTCTTTCCAGTCTATATACAGCAAGGTCCTTGCTGATCCCAGAGCTGGCTGATTCAGGGAGCATAGCTAGTCAGCTTCCCTGGGGATCCTTTGTCAACCCTCTGAACATGAGGAGTACAGGGGAGCCTCTACACCTACTCAGCTTTTAGGTGGGTTCTGGGGATCTGAATTCTGGCTCTTCCACTTGAATTGTAACCACTTTGTCCACTAAACTGTCTCCTCACCCCCGTGTATTTTTTCATACACGTTTGGTTGGCTCTGTTCTCACACCTAATCTTTCTCATCTACTTGTCAACCCTGCTTAGACCTTTCCACCCCAGGTAGTCTGCCCCCTTACTATCATGTCACGTGTGTTGTGCTCTTCCCCACAGGACCCTCACCACATCGTCCTCCTGTGTTAGTAAAGTAGGTGTCTAGAGAGCCCAGGAAGCAAGAGTACTAAACATAAGGCAAAACGAAAGAAACACCAAGCCCACAGTGTAAGGAAGAGGATGACATACCATAGTTTTCCAGACCTCTTTAGTATCTGGGTTAAGAGCAGATGAGCCGCATTCTCGCATCTGCCTCTGTACCAAGCTATTGCTGTAACATACCTCTTGGAGTCCCTCAAAATGTCGCCGTGCGACTGTAAGAACCTCAGCACTAGCATGGACATTATGTTCAGCAGGGCCTCCCCGAGAAGCCATGGAAATTCTAACGCACATTTCATGTGTGAATGCCCTTGGTGGGTCTCCTTGGTGCCATGAAGTGACATGCTAGTGATTCCCAAAGTGCCCATCTTAGCAAAGACAATTCCCTGAGTGCCAGATAGACATATGGAATCATCTATGGAGGATCCTTGATCTTAAAGATCCCCCAGACTTAATATGTCCCAGGTTAAGCTCAATACGCTCTCATCCTCCTATAGTTTCCTGTGTCAATAAACTGCTCACAGTTGTTTGAGCCTAACTAACTAACTAACTAACTAACTGACTGACTGACTAACCCCTAAAATAAAAATCCTACCTGTTATATGTTGACTTCTCAACTCCAACTTCTCGTGATGCTTTCTGTCCACTACCTTACTCTAAGCCATCAATTCTCTTGACAAAATGGCCTACCACTATCCCCTAGTCAGCTCCAGCTTCTCTGTCTCACCAGGTACCTCTTCTTACGGTGTCACTTCTCCACAGAAAGCCCACGGAGTCTTTCTGGGAACTGAGGCAGCTCCTTCCAGTGGCATTCCATCTGAACTGAAGTCAAATCCTAAGCCTCTGCTGTGGCCTGGACGACTCCACCCTGTCACTCTTTCTCCTATTCCCCGGCTCTCCAAGAACAGCCCGGTTTTTATCTTCAAGCACACTGAGTCCTTTCCTGCCCGAGGCTCTGAACTCATCTCTCTTTGCCAAAAAAATGCTTTCCCGTGTGCAGGCACACAGCTGATTCTCTTGCTTCTTCCAGGTCACTGCTCCGACTCCACCTTTGAAGAGCCATGGCTGCTGACTCCCTAGAGCAAGCCTAGGATCACTCTGTCTCCTTTCATGGCTTTATTACTCTGTTTGTCCTTTGTTGCCACTTGAAGCATTATCCATTTGTTTGTTTATTGGCTCTCTCTCTCTTCCCGGGAGAATGTAAGCTTGAGGGCAGGGACTTTTTGTTATGTTTGCTTCTGTGTCTCCAGCGTCTGATTGATTGTTGGTGCTTGAGTGTCAAGGGCAAATGGCCAAGCTGCACATGCACAGGCCGGCTGGAACAGTGTTTATGTGGGAAAACTCACGGAGACTGGAGCAATAACAAGTCCCCTGTTGCTCATTGCATTGCCGGGCACTGCACAGAGATCTAGCGAGTACAGATGTTAGACTCCAGGAAAGGGCCTCTGACCCTTAGGCTATGGGCCTTTTAAGCTGCACGATTAGATGAGCGCCGTGCCCTTCCTGGGATACAGAGCTCACAGAGTGGCAGAACTTTGGCTCCAGTCTTTCCTGACAGCTTGGGTCTGTGTTTGGAGCAACATCAGCCCTGCTCATAAGAGGAGCCTCAGTTCTCTGTGGGACAACACAGTGACACAATTCACCATGTATAATTTCAGGACTGGAACTGAAGGACTCCTGTTAACGCAGGAGGCTGCAGTCCAAGCCTGTGTTTGATCAGAAACCGTTATCTTAAACACTCGGCCGGTAGTCATAAGCTTTATAGGAGGTCTGCTAGTTTTCTGGTAAGCTGGATTTTAGGACAAAGTTATTGGTACTGATCATCAGTTAATAGTAAATAAATAGTCTTAAAACTTACTAATATCAGTGACTGTTTATGCATACATGTATGTGCTATAAGAATCCCAACTTACGATGATATTCATTATAACTGGCTATATAAAACTAGGAGCCTGAGGACCTCTTTGGAGTTCATAACAAGGGGGTCTCTTGTCACCCCATTTAATGTCCAGGAAAGGTACCAAATTATATAATTGCTCTCTTAGACAAACACAATAAAGTATTATTGTGTTTCCACTTATGCTTGGGAGAAAGGACTGTTTTCTTTAATGTAACAGCCATTGATTTAGTACTGTATACATTATCAACTTCCAACAAACCCGAAGTACTAATTACTCTAAAGTTTACGCAAAATTTATCAAGCCTTTGTTTAAAATAATGTTCTAAATATTATCGCTGTCTTTCAAATAAAGCGTTCTAGTTTCATTTCTTTTGCTCTGACAAATACCCAGACAAAAGGCGGCATTGAAGAGGAAGGGCTTTATTTAGCTTACAATATCAAGTTAGAGTCTATGATAACAAAAAAGTCAGGGCAGGTCACAGCCAAGAGCAGGGAAACATGATTGCGTGCTTAATACTCAGCTAACCATCTCTGCTCTAATAAAGTTTGGGAGCTAAAGCCTGAGAATGGTGCCACCCACGATGGTGTATCTTCCTATCTCAATTGCCTGAATCCCCACAGTCCTCCACAGACACGCCTACAGACCCGCCTGATCTGGACCATCTCCCAGCTGAGACCCTCTTCCTTGGTGACATTTAAAACTATCACACTGTGCTTCCTACATTATGATTTAAGTAAGCTCAGGGGCCACCAAAGACAAAAAACTTTGTTACTCTGTATTTTCCCCAGTCATATTGATCATATTATTAGTGATAGTTAATTTCGTATGTGCACTTGACTGGGTTAGGGGATGCCGAGAGGCTGGTGAAATACCAAGTGATCTCTTTCTAGAAGAGACCTAGACGAGTAAGACTGGATGAAGAAGTCACACGCTCATCAACATAGACAGCTGTCGGTCAGAACACTGAAAGACCAAACGTGTGTGTGTGTGTGTGTGTGTGTGTGTGTGTGTGTGTGTGTGTGCATTTGTATGCATGTGTAGTCAAGGAAAGGTGAGTTTTTTCTTTCCTCTTAAACTGGGAAATTCATTTTTCTTTATCTTTAAACACCGGAATTTCTGATTCTCAGGCCCTTGGACTTTGGTGCTCTCCACAGTCCCTGTCGTGGACTGGGAATCATTCGCTCTGCTTCTGCGGTACTCAGACCTTCAGACTTGGCCTGAACTATGGTGTCAGCTTTTCTGTTCTGAAGCCATGGATTTTTCTGCTTCCTTCATAGTATCTTGTCCCCACTCTCAGTCTCTCTGGATGATCCTTAATATTAGAACACATTGATAAGTGTCATTTCTTTCTTATCAACTCCTTTGTACCCATGGAATTTTCCCCATAAACTGAGCATGTTATAGAGACTGATCAAATGACCATCTGTGCCTTTTATATGTGCATAGGTGTGTGCAATGGTTAGGCTACGCTCGCTGTTGGACAGCTCCTGAGATTCCCCCATCTCTACCTCTCTAGCACTGAGATGGCATGCTCCTGTTGTACCTTATTTGTGGTTGTTGTTTTGTATTATGTGGGTTCTGGGGTTCAAACACAGGTCCTCATGCTTGCAAGGCAGACATTTTACTTTACCAACTCAGCTGTCTCCTCAGGCCCTGTCTTAGTCTTATTTGCTCAGGTTTATGATTTGCCTTTAGGTTTTACATTTTTCAGTATTTATTTATTTATTTATTTATTTATTTATTTATTTATTTATTTATTTATTACGAGACAGAGTTTCTCTGTAGCTTTGCATCCTGTCCTGGAACTAGCTCTTGTAGACCAGATCTTTGTGAGTTCAAGGCCAGCCATGCCTCCGCCTCCCGAGTGCTGGGATTAAAGGCGTGCGCCACCAACGCCCGGCTCATTTCTCAGGTTTTTAATGGTGTTTCACACGTCTGGTTGTCTCTTTTCTTAATCTGCCCACCCTTCTTCTAACGTGGCTTTGCTTGGATGCTTTCACCAGTCTCCCTGAATTTTCTTTATTTCTCTTGCCCCTTTCTCTTGTCAAAAAATGAAGGAGTTCTTCAAATTCTGACCCTTGGCCTCTACTTTTCTTTCTGGTATCCATAGGAACCATAGGAGTATTGCAGCTCTCATGTTAATTTTCATTTTAATCCTGTGTCCTGCAATGCCCAATAACCATTTAGCACCCCCTGCCCAATTCGTTACTGTATTATGTTAGAAAATGATTGTCCTTTATCCTTGATTTTTAAGCTGCATTTACTCTTTCTACATGGAACCAACCCCAGTAATCCTCTGTTCATTCCCTGTCTGCCTTTTATTTCTCCTTATTTCGGTTCCTTTTGGTCTTCTTTTCTAATTAGTCACAGGTAGGTTGAGCTGGAGGCTGCTCCTCATCGTAGCAGCTTCAATGTGAACGCCTCATGTGGTCTTCATGGTGGACAGCATCACGGCCCTACCCGTCAGAGTGCCCATCTCTCATCACTTCTCAGCCTGGACCTTACACTGCCCTTGCTGGACTGTTCAGCTGCCATCGGCAGTGTTTCGCAGACTGTCCCTGAGTTCCAGGTGAGGTTTTCATACCTTTCTCTGAACTGGCACCCTGGCCTCTGTGTTCTGTCTCAAGCTATGTCTGCAAGTCCTGCTATGCTCAAGAAAATGTGGTTTCATGGATTATGGCATCTTCTAGTTCTGTGTTACTTTTTTGGTCATATGAGCATTTTTTCAAATTTTACCATATGTAAAGGGTATTTATGTTATGGACTTGTACTAAGGGATCACACTATGAATAAGATAAAAGCCCTTGTCTTTCACAGAACTTAACATTATAAATGGAATAGCAATTTCTTTCTTTCTAAGATAGTTAATATCTAATTGTAAATTTAAAACTGAAGATCAAATTTTGCTTATTTTTAATTCTCTGGCAACTTCATATATATATATATGTTGTGAAATATTATTCTTCAGTCACTTATTCTCCGCGCTTTGACAGGTTATGAGTTTCTGTATTACTCACTACCAACTGTAAGAAGCTTCTCTGAATAAGGCAGCACCTTTCGAGTGGATTAGCAACTAATAACACTGTCCTACATCCTGATAATGTCTTCTGTGATGGGTGTGGCGGGTCTTAAGTCCCAGCTCCCTCCCCTTAGAGCACTATTTTCTGAAGTTATCTTTTACAGCAGCGTCCTATCTTTGGCTCCTCTCACCAGAGTTCCTCCTTGGGCTGGGATTTTCTACATGAAAAGCATTTAGCATATACTACATACAGACCAAGTGCTGAAGTTTCATTTATTAAATATTATTACCATCACTCATGTTACCTGCTGACTTGATTTTGCCTTCTTCCCAGTGAGAACATTTTTGTCTGCAGTTTTGCTTGTACGTAAGGCTGCCCTGCAGCCCTCAGATGCATTAAACTGATCTGGACGTTGCAGGCTCACCGGAGAGAAGGCTGTTTCTTTTTCCTTGTTATGTCAAACCCTTAATAATAGAAATTGAATATTAAAAACATTTGTAGCAACTCGATGGTAGGTGTCACCATAGGGAAATGAACAAAAGGACACACATGGGCAGTGTATGTAGTGGCGGTTGGATGGTCTAATGCAGAAAGCAAGTGTCCTCAGGCACAGAGGGAAGGAGTAAGCAAGAGGCTTCCTTGTCTTTGAGAGCACGTGTGGAGTTCCCGTGTGTACTAAATTCATGCTTCAAGCACAGATCTGATACTGCCCACTCCATGTGCAGTTTCCTTGAAAGTAGAGTCTTCAGCTGTCGTTGACTAGGTAGCCAGGAAGTGGCCAGCACATGCGGTGAAGCCTGTGTGGGTTTCAGGAGGAGACTCGGAAGTCTCCTAGATGCTTTCCACACTTTACGGCTGCAAGTGACGCAAAAGACAGAGGAAGAACTGGGTTAGTGTGGTAGAGCCTCCCCGCCACACCCGAACTGTACATTATAACTGAGCAAGTGGAACAAACACCCCTGCAAGGTAGGCTGAGTTGGGCTTCTAGGGGCCCGTAGAGAGGCTCAGTGGTTAAAAACACTCACTGCTCTTCCAGAGGACCCAGGTTTAGTTCCTAACTTTCTTCAGGTTGTCAGCTGATTTACAACCATTTTTAACTCCAGCTCCAGGGGATCTGACACCTCTGGCTCCATGGGCACCCACCCTCACATGTACAAGTACATACAAAGACACACAAACCTATACTAAAAATAAGAAAAGTAAAGTTTTTTTTTTTAAATTAGGTAGAAGCCAATTTTTGAGTCCTGCATTAAAGGTGTGTGTGTGTGTGTGTGTGTGTGTGTGTGTGTGTGTGTTTATGTGTTAGTGATTATCACTAAATAACAAAGACAGCGATATTCTTTTGTGAATCCTGGTATGTTTTGCTCAACCACAGAATTAAGGTTTTGGTTGAAATACCATTTGTTGGGAGTTCTCAGCTGGACACAATTTTGACAGAGTTTGAAGATATATAATTAAGGAATTAGTGTTTTTAGGGTTTGTTACAGTTTGGTCACTCATTTGCAGACGTTTACTTTTCATTTTTTACTCCAGAATATAATAAATCTGTGTAGCAAAGCATTTCTTCTGAGTCCGAGCTGTTCTCATCGCCATGGCAAGGGCGGGCAGTAGGGAAATGATCGGCACACGTCTCTGGTGTATTTCATTTAGCTGATACTTAGAGAAATTGTCTATAGCTCAGCAAACAGAAATTTATATAACATGCTAAGGTTTACAGTTTTACTTCTGGGATTTTATTTCTCTGTACAACTCTCTCAAGAAATAAATTTTCTTGTTTCAGAACAAAATATAATTTAAATTTTCACTTTGAACAAAATTTATATAGGTATTTACTTATCCGATACACATTGGTGTATGCAGTGTTAATTTCCTCCATGGAGTTTGTACCTGTTAGCTGACCTAAATTAATTTTCTTTGTCATCAAATTTATTGATGGGGATTGGACAAAAGAAAAATATTAGAGCTCAGTTATATTTAATTTAGATTAATTGTTTCTTAACTTCATTAAATCACAGTTTTCTGTCTTATACAATTGTGTCTCTTGTTGAATGCTTACAGTTATCCATGAATATATAAAATTTCTATGCTGAAAGCACATTTTTCATTAGATTAAAATATGATAACCTGCTCCATTAGGTGGTCCCAGATGAGCGATTTGAGGCCACCAATCTTTCAATCACATGGTTTGGATGCAGTTTAGGAAAGAAAGGTTGTGTCTAGAAGTGGGAACTCTACCTCTAAACACAGGGCAACATATTCCTAAATGGATCGACTTCATTATTGGCAAATGCTAACGTCCTTTTTGAATTTATGTGGCTTAGTTACCGAATAAATTTATTAAAGCCACACAGCAGAGGAATAGAATGTTGCAGGTGTTATTTCAGAAACAGTAGGTTTGCAGAAGAAATTATTTTGCCAAGTCAAGAAACTATGCACCCACAGCATTTGTGGTCTTGTATATACCTTTATTTTATACTATTTGGTTGTCTATGATAAAAGAGTTGATATGGAAAAATATATGTATAAGAGTATTTCAGAAATTTCTGAGTTTTTTTTGTTTTATTTGTATCTCTTATTCATAACTTTGACTCAGTGATAATTGCTTATAATCTATAAACGTAAAATGCTTAGGAAAATTTACATTGAAAATTTGGCCAAAATAACACAACCCCTAGTTCCGTTTGTATATGGGGAAGAAAGTAGAATGTTAATTAAGTGTCGTGTTTCTACTCAGCTCCTCTGACTTGAAGTGGGGCCTTGGAAGGTTCAATCACACAATTTGCTCTGGATGTTTGATTACGACAACACCCTTGCGACATGGAGAGCGTGACACTTTCAATCATGTCTTGGATTTGTAAATATAGAAATGATGTTTTTAACATGGGGTGATTGTCGTTCAGAAGCAGAGCCAATTACACAGGTTTTGTTCTGGGTTTGGAGATGGCACGCTAATCAGGGCTAGATAGACAGAAGCCTGGAAGGAGAAATGTGTGAGAGAGGGGAGGGTCCCCAGTGTTTTGGGAACAATGTTTTCCTTGGGTGAATCACACCTCTGGGAAGGAACAGTAGAAGGAAGGAGAATGAAGGGGGGGGGGAGGGGGAAGAAGATGAGAAAGATGCATGAAGGCCCTGTTCACAGATGAACAATCAACATTTTAGAAGAACTCCTGGACATTATATTATTCATCATCTTCACGTGCTTTGTTTAATATCAGAACTTAAAATATTTGTTTTAACAGCAATAAACCGATCGTAGTCAGCTGGGACCACTTTCGGAGAAATCGGGAGATGCTTTTTGTTGTATTTGAGAAGTGCTGATGGTAGCTGGTACTTCAAGGCAGAGATAAACCTAATCATCCGGGGCCTTCGCCCACAAAGAATTGCTTAGCCCTGGATGTGAATGGAGCTTTTATAAAAGCCTTCCTCCCACTGCTGGTGCAGAAGCGAGTGCAGAAGATGACCTTTTCTGGTCCTATTTTCCTCCATTTTTTTTTTCTTTCCTACGAAAGGCAGCACACCCCTAGATTTTGGAGCAGCTGTTCTGTACTGTCGTGATCACGAGACCCTGCTGGGGATGGGTAGCAGGATTAAATGTGATCAAAGTTGCCAGGGATACAAAACAAACACAAATGCTAGCTATCATTTCATCAACCCAGGGACCTTGAAAAAGTTAGCTTCCCCTTTCAATGGAATAACATGGACATAATGAGAGCTTGTAGAATCATAGTGGGGATTAAATGCTAAGCAGTTAGCCAATTATCTCCATGATGAGGGACCAACATGTAATATTTGGTACTGCTAACTATCAAGACTATTTACCTCCAAAAATATACTCATGACCACAGTTCAAAGCAGACATCAGAGGAGACAGCATGGGCAAAAAAAATACACCAATTGGAAGCCGTCTGCGTCCAAATGGTTGGCTTTGAGTAAACTAGACTTCACTTCCCAGTTGAATTGGTTGGTATTTCTTGAGAGTCCTGATGAATAAGAAGTATGGAAAGCTTGCCTTACGGTCCGCATTTGGGAATTGTTTACCTTTGTCGACTGATTTGCAGTTTTGAAATGGGATATCGTAAAAAGGACTGTGATATAAAAGTTTGTATGTGGGTTTTAAAAACGTGACCCCGTGCAGCTGAGGTGAAGAAGAAAGCAAGACACGGTTCAGAGCTGCTTTCTGATGGAGTAGGGGGTTGGGAGTTCTCCATCTACTTTCACCTTTCATTAGCCGAGAGGAGCCCTATGGTTCCGGTTAGCGCTGGGTAAAGGCCTGTGGAGTGACTTAACACCCACTCAAGAAGTCAGAGCTCCATGTTGGAACCCCATGCAGGTGCTGTGGAGTGGCAGCTCAGTGAAGCTGACCAAAGCTGGGTAAAACTCTCAGAAAGACTGGATGAAGAGATGCAGACCAGTAGGCTTGAAGGGGTTCCTGGAATGTAGCTGTTGTCATGAATTTTTATAGCATTTCCCTGAGTGGTTCTGTGCCAATATTCCAAGGTAAAGTAGTGTATGGGAAAGGTGCCAATATTCCAAGGCAAAGTAGTGTATAAACTGTGTTAGTTATTTCTATCACTACCATGACAAACATACCTAATAGAAGTAACTTTAGGAAGGAGATGTTTATTTTGGCTTGCAGAGTTTCCGTCATGGCTGCTAGGTCTCTTGTGCTTGAGCAAGGCATCTGTGGAAGTGCACCTGAAGGAGAGCAGCATTCCATTCAGGATGAACCAGGAAGTAGTAAGGGTGGGAAATAGGCAGAAATGCTCCTCAGGACTGGCCCCCAGGGAGTGACCCTACTTCCCCTGTGTTTCCCAAACCTTCTGAAATATTACCACTAGTCCAGGACCATCTGAGGGGGTCATTTTATCTTCAGTCCACGTTACCAAAAATTATCGTTTAGATTTAAAAAATAAAAAAGAATCAACAAACCTACTTGAGGCAGCCGAGTACATATAATATGACAATATGACAGTAATCCGGTGATTCATCTTGTGATAGTTTTTCAAATTACCTGTGCAGATGTTGAATCTCTATGTAATTTTCATGTTTTGAGGTCTATCATGGATTTTAAGTTATGGGAAAACATTTTAAACTATATTTTTCAATTCAAGTATATGGTGGTTTTGATGAGAATGATTTTCATAAACTTGTATGTTTGAACATTTGGTCCCAGTTGGTGGCACTGTTTGGGTAGGCTTGGGAGAATTGTGGCCTTGCTGGAGGAAGTATGTCACTGTAGAGGGGGGGGTGAGGGGTGCGGGGTGGGGGAGATGTTTGAAGTTGCAAAAGCCACTCTCTCTCTTTGTCCTTGAAGTTCAAGTTGTGAGTCCCTAGCTTCCTATTGTTTTGCTACACCATCATGGACTGTAACACTCTGGAACCATAAGCCAAATAAACCACTCCTTCTATAAGTTGCCTTGGTCATGGTATTGTATTACAGCAATAGAAATGTAACTAATACAAGGTGATTTACTTACCTGAGAAAGGTTTTTAAAATACTTTTATTAATTCTTGAGATTTTTCAAGCTATGTATTTTGATCATATTTATCTCCAACTCCTTCCCGGACTCCTCCCAGATTTGCTCATACTTCCTTCCCTGCCAACCTCACATCTTCTTTTTGTTTTTAGTAACCCACCAATTTTATTTGTGCTGTATCCATTGACCAGAAGTGGTCCATAGCTTCTCATTTAGGGAACAGGGCTTAAGAGCTACTTCCCATTCCACACTAGAATGCTGACTGGCTTGATGTTGCATAGACAACCACAGCTGATGAGAGAGCTTTTAAACTAAAGTGATGTGATTTTGAATGGTGCTAGCTATCTTTCTCGTTGTAGTATGTAGTCCCCATTCGGCCCCAGTCTTGTTGGCTTTTTCAAATGAAGTAAATAGATCTCAGAAAAGCAGTCAATATCTTCCCCAATGCTAAGCATAATAGTCATGTTCAGGTAGAGACTGTTCCTCCTTCTTCACATCAGGTGTCCTGCAACCAGAGACATTTGCTTCACTTTCCTTCTTAAGGTGGCCTTTCTTGTTGGACAGCACACTGTCCTGCCATCTCCCTGCTTTCTTCGTGGGTCATATCTTTTAATTCTTTTTTGCTGGTTAATATTTCTACAATTAGACATTTAATGTTGGAATTGCTCAAGGATCAGGCCTTACTTACTTTTATTATATTTTTCTTTATTTTTATTAATTAATCTTAGTCATATGCAAATTCTAGTCTATTTTAGTCTCTTTTTCTGTTTTTGTGATAAAATGTCCCCACAAAGGCAGTGTAATCCAGAAAGGTTTATTTTAACTCACGGTTTCAGACTATAGTCCATATGATGGAAAGTTATAGTGCCGGAGCTTGAGAGAGTTGGTCTCATTTCATCCACAGCCATTCAGCAGAGAGAGAATGCTAGCTGTCTTCATCTTAAGGAGTCCTGGATCACTTGCTCAGTGCAAAGACCCCTCCACAATCAAGATGAGTCTTCTCACATCAATTAGAATGATCAGATAATCCTCCACAGGCGTGCCTTGAGGCCCATCTCTCAGGTGGTTCTAGAATGTGTCAAGTTGACAATGAATACTAACCAGTGCATAGTCACAACAACACCATGCATCATTGATCCACAAGGCCCTTAGATCCCGCTGCACTTGATATTTCCATGGAAGTACTTCAATGGCACAGGAAACACAGTGCGCTCTAGAGTAATTATGATATCCTTAACCCCGTCCTCTTCTTTTGTTCTTGCCCCTAGGAAATGCTTTCTCTCTATCCTTGTTGCCTTAGCAAATATCTGAGCATCCTTTTTGATTGCACTATCACTTTGATACTTCAATTAATGATATTAGACTAATTGATATGTCAAATATAGTTTATCCACTAATTTTTAAATATGTTCTTTTTTCTTTACTCTATATATTACTGACACCAACTCCCCTGTGGACTTTTCTCATGTTTACTCCTGACTTAAAAACAATAGAGCATGATCATGATGGGCCTTTGCTGAGCCTTTCCAGTCCATTCCCCAGAAAGCAGACAAAAGTTTTTTTTTTCCTAAATGCTAATCTGATCATGTCACTGTTTATTTTTGTGGTTTACATATGCATGTTGTTTAATACATATTCATTGGAAGAACACCTGGATATGATTTTGCCTCTATCTATCTGACATTTAATGAACACATAATTTTGTGATGTTACAAATGGTCTCACAAATAGCACTAATTAATCGAACCATTAATGCTTGTAATTTAAAAAAAATCAAACTATAGCCAGACAGGGCATAAGCCCTAGGGAGGAACCTACCACTATTGTGATGACAATTGGACATAGTACTAAACCAACTTCTAGTGACTTAATTGTTATTTTCATAGATTCACTGTTTAACCCTTTCCAGAGAAAATTGTTTGCAATAGATGGTGGTTAATACTGAGATCTCTAATTGCTTGGTGCAGAGAATAAGAGCCTGCAGACTGCTCGGTCCTAAATGCAGCATCTATCACACATCATTTTCTCAAGGTTCAGGGGTCATTATGGAAGAGGGCATAGAAAGAGCATAAGAAAGTAAGAGAAAGGTGGCGGATGACTACAAGGAAGCCATGTCTTTTGGACATCAATGGGCAGTGCACCTATGAATTCCCAGCAGTTGTGGGAACATGTACAAGAGCTGTGCAAGCCCAGGACCAAATTCAAGCCTGAAGAGAGTTGGTGGACACCAAGTCCAACTATGACCTCTGGGAGAAGAAGAGTCGGTTTTCCTTCAGTGTAGCCCCTCATATATCCACCGTGCTCTAGTAGAAGGCCACACACCCAAGTTATCTGGGCAGCACAAATAGGACTTGATACTTGGTAACTGTTTTATAAGGTTCCAAAGTTTGATGGATCGGAAGGGGATTGAGTTTGAGGCATGTGTGAATGTTGTCAAAACATATTATATTCAATTCTCAAGGAACTAATATATATATAATATATGATTATAATATATTATAATTTTTAAAATAATTTACACGTGATAAGATATGCTTAAGTATAGTTTGATGAGGCTGAACAAATGCATACACATGTGTAGCCACAACCCTAATCAGTGTAAAGAGTATTTCCAACAGGTTGGTAAAGTCACACTTGTTCTTTATTAGCCTATTTTTATCACTTTGTTTTGCATGCTGTTTTGACTTCTAGCAGCATACAGATACATAGTGCTATGATGGTTTGAACTTGAACTCTTCCCCATTGTCTCACATTTGAAATTCTAGATCCCCAGTTTGTCGTGCTTTTCCAATGCTATGGATGTTTTAAGGAGGTGGGACATATGGACGATACTAGCAGTGATATCATTTTAATAGATTCTTGTTTTTAACAGATTCTTTTCTCATGCAATATATCCTGATTATAGCTTCCCCTCCCCCTATGCCTCCCATTTCCTCCCCATCACTCCTTCCCTCCAGAGCCACTCTCTTTCTGTCTCACTAGAAAAGAACCGCCTTGGGGGATCACAATCAAATACAACAAAATGAAGCATAAGAAGATGAAATCAGAACTATTCTATCAAGGTTGAGCACGGCAACCCAACAGGAGGAAGACTCCCCAAATCAGGCACAAGAGTCAGAGACACACTTGTTCTCCCAATCAGGAGAGAGCACAGGGAGAAACGACTGGAATGGGGGGAGGCATTTGGGATGTGGTGTGGAAACATAGTGTATTGGAAACTTCCTGGAATCTGTGAAGGTCGTCCTAATGAGGACTCCTCGTAATGTGGAATATGAAGTCTCAATTGTCATCTCTTGTAGCTAGGTGAGGCTACCAGGATGGAACTAGCAGTGGGCCTTTTAAAAGTATTCCTTCTATTGGCTCCAGAATGAATTCCCTGCACGCAGCAAAAAGTGAATAAGCCTATGCCATTGTGACTAAGTCTCTTTGCCATACCTTCCGCACTATTGGACTTCAGAAATTTCAACAAGTGCTTCCATTTCTTTTAAATATACATTATATATGATATATATCATATGTATGTGAAGGGGGTTGCTGGACCACACTGTATGCATATATATGGCTATACTTACGGCTTCTGAGAGGGGGAAACCTCGATTGAGAAAATTTCTCCATAAGATCAGACTGTGGGGCCAGCCTGTAGAGCATTTTCTTAATTAGAGATTGATGGAGAAGGTCCCAGACCATTGGGAGTGGTACCAACCCTGGGCTGATGGTCCTGGGTTTTACAACCACGCCAGCTGAGCATGCCATGGCAGTAAGCCAGTAAGCAGCACCCCTCCATGGCATCTGCATCAGCTCCTGCCTTCAGAATCCTGCCCTGTTTGAGTTCCTGTCCTGACTTCCTTTCATGATAAACAGTGATGTGGGAGTGTAAGTCAAATAAACCCTTTTCTCCTCAACTTGCATTTTGGTCATGGTGTTTTGTTGCAACAATAGAAACCCTAATGAAGACAACTGTAGTTCTATTTTGTTATGGTTCTCTGTAAAATTTCCAGCAATAGCTACAATATCTTGAGTGAAATTATTGATAATTGTTTAGTGGCTGCTGTAGGAATTAGAATATGCATTTTTATTAGGCCATAGTTGATTGATAGTTAATACTAAATCACTTGATATAAACTCAGAGAGCCTTTAGCATAGTTACTCAGCCTAACATCCTCTATTTTTGCTCAACTGTTTCTGTGTGTTTTGTTTTGCATACACTATAATTCCCACATTATTATGTTATTGTTTGTTCTAAGCAGTATGCTGTCCTTTAAGGAAAAAAAATTAAAGGGAAAAATGCAGGTCTTTACATTTACCTACACATTTAGCATATGTGTGACATATTATGCCTTCATATAGATCCAGGCTCCCATCTGGTGGAATTTTCCTAGAATCTGAAAATTTCTTTACATGCTGGCTTGCTTATTTAGACTCCCTTATTTAGTTATTCAATTATACTGTTGAAATTAGGTTTTTTGTTTTGTTTATCTAAGCGGTATCTTTCTTTTAATCTAATATTTTAGACATGGATTTGACATAAGGTCTTATATAACCCAAGGGGCCCTTGAACCCCTGATCATCCTGCCTCAGTTTTTCCAAGGCTGTGATTACAGTGATGTACTGTCATGCTTAGAATTATGATTTTTGAAGGTTTTTTTTTATAAATTATGCTATCTTAATGTTTTTTTAAGGGGAGTCTTCCATCACAAGAGTGAGCAGATGATTCAGTCAAGTAGACACTTGAGAATGCCAACATGCAAAATTACAAGTGAGGTAAGAGTAGCTTGTTTTTAATATAATATCAGAAGTGTCAGTTTGTCTGTGACAAACAGCATAATTTTACTTGTTTTTGCCCCATACTCTTGATGTCCACATCCTCATGTCCTGACCTGTAATGTGCCAGGTTACATGGCAGAGGAGAATAAGGTCTGTAGCTAGAATCAAGGTCACCGAGTACTGACCTTAAAATAGAAAAGATGCTGAATTACCTGGGTCATTTCACTGTGGGAAGTAAATGAATCGGGGTCAAAGTGATTGGATATACAGAAGACTTGATTGGTCCAATTGTTAACTTTAGAGGTGGACAGGGCTATGACCCAGTAATGCCCCAACCTTTGGAATCTAACAAGGACCGGGGGAGCACCTGCACTTTAATCTAGAAAGAACGATTTGGAACTTCTGAATCCCAGAAAACCTGAATATAACAAATACATGGTGGTTTAAGCCACTATGGCATGGAAAAACTAGGAGATTCCTCAGCACATTAAAAGTAGAAGTTTTATATGAGGAAGCCACATTATATCTGCATATATATCTAGAATAATCAAAATTAGCATATGATAGTGACCCTGCCATACTTGTGAATTTTGCTATACTACTTGCAGCTATCACATTATGTGATCAGGCTTGGAGTCCACCAGCCGATGAATGAATGAGGAAAATGTGGTGTATATGCACAATGGAGTTTTATTTGTTTGCAAAGAAGAACAAAGTCACATCATTTGCAGGGAAATGGATAAAGCTAGAGATGATTAACTTAGGTAGAATAAGCTAGACTCACAGAAGCAAGTTACTCCTGTTTTATCTCATTTGAGAAACCCAGTGTTTAAAGCAAGGAATGAAAGTAAAAGCCTGGTTGTTAGGGATGTGGAAGTGGGCAGGAGGAAGAGTGAGAAAGAGTAACAGAAAGGATGGATTGATGAGCACCTTGTGTGCATGTATAGAAAGGCCAAGTCATATCTTTTAATATTTATTATTTTAGCCCCTTCTTCCCTCTCCCATGATTCCCATGCTCCCAATTTACTCAGGAGATTTTGTCTTTTTCATCTTCCTATATAGATCCACTTTTGTCTCTCTTAGGGGCTTCTCTGTTGTCTAGTTTATCTGGGGTTGTGGATTGTAGGCTGGTGTTTCTTTGTTTAACATCTAAAAGCCACTTATGAGCGAGCGCATATTATATTTGTCTTTCTGGGTCTGGGTTACCTCATTCAATATGTTTTTTCTAGTTCCATCCATGTCCATGCAAAGTTCAAGATGTCATTCTCTTTTCCTGCTGTTCAGTACTCCATTGTGCAAATGTACCACATTTTCTTTATCCATTCTTCAGTGGAGGGATATCTAGGTTATTTCCAGGTTCTGGCTATTACAAATAATGCTGCTATGAACATAGTTGAGCACATGTCCTTGCTGCATGATTGAGCATCTTTTGGGTATATACCCAAAAATGGTATTGCTGGGTCTTGACATAGATTGTTTCCTAATTTTCTGAGAAATCACCATATTGATTTCCAAAGCAGCTGTACAAGTTTGCACTCCCACTAGCAATGTAGGCGTGTTCTCTCCAGCATAAACTGTCCTCAGTGTTTTGATCTTGGGAAAGGCCAAGTTATAATGAAGCCATTTTTATTCTGTGTGCTTAATATGTCCTAAGAAACTAAGAAGGCAATTATGCTTATATTGAAATGTTTGTAGATAGCATCCCTCAACCTTTCTATGCAGTGATATTGATGAATCTCAACAGCATCATGTTGAATACAGACAAGAGCAGATACGGTGATTCCATCACTTTGACACTCTAGAATGGGCAGAACTCACCCGTGATGACAGGAGATATGTTTCTGGGTGGGGGCATGGACAGCCTCTGTATCCTAACTTGGGGAGCTCATCAAAACTTCTACCTAATATGGTGCAGTTTCTAAGCAGATTTCGCCTTAGGGAAGTTGAGTTTTTAAATTTGTGTCTCAAACAGCTTATAGTGCAGCAAAGATGATGACATGCTTTGAGAAATTATACTGGGTGACTCAACACAGGGCTCTTTGGTGAAAATGAAATAGAATACAAGCCAAAGATTTTTGCAGCGATGAATCTGTTACTGTAAGGATGAGTGTGGGAAATGGGTACTCATGGATGAATAAACATTTTGCAGTATGAAGAGTGTTTTGCTTTTGCCATAGTCTCTTCAACAGAAGCAGTGTATAAGTTCAATCCATCCTCAAGAGGAAGGGGTATACAAGGGGATGGACACCAGTTAGTAGCAATGACAGGAGCTGCGTTGCAGGACTGCCTGTCACAGTAATCACATTAAGAAATGCAATTACGAGCAAGAGGAGCAACTCAAGATGCTGTCTTTTCATCTATAAACTTGAACGATGCTTTGCATATAGATTATATATCTTTCTTTTCCACTAATAAAACCAACAAGTCCAGAGGCCCCTAGACAATGATGTTAAATACACTAACAACTTCTTAGAATCCTGATTTTTGTCTTAGGTAAAATCTGCTGCTGGCCTCACTGGCTTTGGAATCAGTGCATAATTGAAAATGAGTTGGAATTCTTGATTTTCTTGTCCTCATCTCCTATGTTCTGCAACAACAGGAATCTGTCACCATGCCGATACACATAGCATGGCATGTAGTAGGATGGAGAGAGTTCTAGAAGGATCACCTTGTTCAACCATGGAGGACTAGGGCTTTGTGTGGAGTAGTACAGAAAGTGAACTCTCAGGAGTGTGTGTGTTCATGTTCACATGCCTATGTGAGCATGCGTGCATGTGTTCACATGCATGTGGAAGGCCAGAGGTTGATTACAGTTTCTTAGATAGTTTTCCACTTGTGTGTGTGTGTGCGCGTGTGCATGTGGTGTATTGTGTGATTTACTCACACATGTGTGGGGGTGCATACTTGGAGGACATAGGAGGTTGGTGCGCTGGTCTGTGACTCTCCATCTTATCTCCTTGGAGCAGGGTCTCTCACCAAACCTGGAGCTCTGTTGGCAATCAGATGCTCCAGTGACCCTCCTGCCTCCATCCTCCATTATGGCACCAGGGTTGCAGGCACACAATTGTTTATGTGTGCTATAAGAATTTGGACTCAGTTCCTGATGCTCTTACTTGCCGAATAACTTACCCAGCTATCTACCTTACTTTTTTGAGACAGAATATTTTCCTGAACCTGGAGCTTACCAATTAAGTTATGCTGATAGGTTCTTGAGCTGCAGGGATCTACTTCCTTCTGTAGCAGAAGGAAGCTTCTTCCTGCTGGTAGCTCTGGAATTATGGGCAAATGTACCAGTACAGCTAGCTGTTATGTGGGTGCTAGGGGTCCGAACTGAGGTCTTCATTCCTGTATATGAGCTACTTTACCAGCTGATCCCTTTCCATATCCTCTATGAGGCCTTTTTGATACGGAGTTTAAGCCAAGGCCTGGGAGCATCCTATGTATTGGGTTATATGGGAATTCCCTTAGGAGGGAAGCACACTGAGCACTAACTAGTGTAAGTGCTTCTGTGAGCCTTACACGAGCACCAATAATTACAACACCAGTGCCCATCTTTGGGGAGCTTTTCAGGGATAGTAAGACCCTGTAGTATCTGGGCAACCTTAAATAGAGAGGAAACCTTCAGAAATGTGGTACCCCACTTCAGGCTGTCACGGCAGGGAAGGCACAGTTGAGCTCATGGCACAAGATGTTTGCCAGAGGCTCTTCGCATCCCTGCCAATCAGAAAGAAGAGAGTGTGACAGGAAGGAGCTGGTGGTAACACATCCCCAAGGACCTGCCCCTTGTGACATACTTCCCCCAGCTAGGCCCTTCCTCCTAAAGGTTCCAAAGCCTCCTGAAATACCGTTAGCAACTGGAGATTAAGTTTTCAAACATATGAACCTATGGGAAGGCATTTTAAATTTAAACCATAGCAAGAAAGAAGAAGAGCTAACAATACCAGATATACTAAAGACAACGAACACCAAACACACACACACACACACACACACACACACACACACACACACACACACACAGAATAAGGATCAGGGATTGGGTAGAGAGAGGAAGCTTACTGTCAAGTGTAAAACTTCTCCCAGTCGAGGTCTAGGATCTGAGTGATGAGGGTCTAAAGAAGTGATGTAGGATCAGTTTGAAAAACAAAAAGCCCCGAGTAGTGTCCATTTCACACCAGGAAGAGTTTTGATTGGCAGGTGGCATCTAGGTTGGTGGATTAGTTAAGGCTCTGGCAGACAAGAGAGTGTCTGCTGTACCACACTGGGACACTAGGCTCCAGTGACTCCTGCTGCAAATATAAGCTGTCTTGACTGGGTCTGTGAAGCTAGTTAGGTGTACCTCACTGTCAGCTGGCTACTGGGCAACGCCAGGCCGGGTAAGGGCAGTGTGTGCACCTTCATCGGCTCTCTTGAATCATTTATTATCTCAAGCAAAACAACAACAACAACCCAGAAGCATTAAAAGGGCAATGCGAAAGCATGTCAGCTGATGTTCATAATTTATGGCAGTGTTAAGTTAGCAACATGAAGGTGAGGACAGTTTATATATTAGAGTAGGAGTTACTCTAGTTTCTTAGGAAAAATTGGTGTCGTTACTTATCGCTGAGTGCTGGGGTGTGTTCTGAAAAATACGTTGTGGGACAATTCCACCATGGTGGCCAGAGTGCTTGCACAATCTGCGTGATACAGCTTTCCGTAGACTGTAGTCTGATGACATAGGGTCAGTCTAGGCTTTGGGATGTATAGTCTCCAGCTCCTGGACTCCAAACCTCATAGCCTACTGCCAAACTGAATACTTAGGCAATTCTAACCCGGTGACAAATATGACATAGGAAGGCACAGTTAAATGTGACACAAAAGATAAATATGGAGACACCTGCACCGGAGAATTGCTGCCATTACACCATAACTAGAGAGAATTCTCTCAGATCTAATGCCTGCACCATGCCCCATGTTTCAACCCCCACAGTTTAGGAGTAGAAAGCTCAGTCTCCAGTAGCTCCTTTTACCCACCTTTAGTATTCCTTTCTTATTCTTTGAAATGTAAGGAAATAGTTGTAAGGAAATAGTAGCAGTGGAAGTTTGTGTCTATGACTAGACCTTCCATTCTCTCTGTATGATGAGCACACATACTCATATACCTCACACACATACATACATAACATATAAACACACATTGTAGTGATAGGAGTGGCAGGCCTGCGTCCCCGGCACCCGGCTGCCCGCATGGCTAGCTTATGCCCGAAATAATTACATGGAAACTGTATTCTTTTAAACACTGCCTGGCCCATTATCTGTAGCCTCTTACTGGCTAGCTCTTACATATTAATCTAACCCATTTCTAATAATCTGTGTAGCCCACGAGGTGGCTTACCAGAGAAGATCTTAACTTGCATCTGTCTGGAGTGGGAGAATCATGGCGACTCTCTGATTCAGCTTCTTTCTCCCAGAATTCTGTTCTGTTTACTCCACCCACCTAAGGGTTGGCCTATCAAATGGGCCTAGGCAGTTTCATTATTAATAAGAAACCACTCCCACATCAACACATAACACATAACACACACCACTTGTGCCTACAGACATGTACACATCACACATATACATACACCCTCACACAAAAACAACTACAACACACCACACGGACATTTACACACCACACGTATACACACCGACTACAATCAAACACACACCACACACATCACCCACTACATACAGAGATATCACACATCGTATACACATACAGATACATATATAGCACACACACACATACATACATAAATACAAATGCATACCACACACCATCTATACACATAGAAGCACATGTCACACTCATATGTATCTACATACTATACATACAGCACATACACCATACATGTATACCACACACACATACACCATACCACATAAACAAAGACATACACGTCACCCAAACACATATAGATACATACACATATATACATAAAATACACACACATGTATATACATAACCCTCACACAAGATATGAACAACGCAGAATATTGTTCATGTATTAAAAATGAAATTCTGTTATTTGTAGAAAAACATATGAAACTATACAATATGTTGGGTGAAAGAAGCTTGTTGCAGTACTTGTGTGTTCTCACTTTTATATGGAAGCTAAAATGTTGGTTTTGAAGAACTAGAGACTGGAGTAGCCATTACTAAAACCTGGGAAGTGTGTGGGAGTGGGATGGATGGGGATGGATGAGGAAGGACAGTTAATGAGTATGGAAGTTCAATTTTATAGGGAGATTGCTATTTACTTGTTTATATTTTTAATATAGGGTCTTATGGTCCAGGCTGGCCTTGAACTTCTGCCTCAGCTTCTGAGTGCTTGAATTATAGGCTCATGCCACCATACCTGGCAGGAATAGTTTCCAATATTTTATGGGACAGTCAAGAAAGTGGCTGGCAATAATTAGAATAATTCTAATTTCAAAACAGCTAGTAGAATTTTGCATGTTCTTCAATAATAAACATATTAATTCTGATTATTACAAATTGATTATGTGTATTGAGATGCTACTATGTGCACCAAAATGAACATAAATTAAGTGATTTTTCTCCTTGAAAGAAGAAATCCCAGTGTCACTAAAAGTTCATTATTTTAAACAAGATTAAATCCATTATTGTAGTGATGCTGCTAAGAAAGTGAAATCTTACCTCTTAATCTGCAGAATGTATTACTATTTATCTAATGAGCACACAATCCTTTGTTTATCCTGTATTTATAGAAGGGAGAGAAGAACAGACTCCACAATTAGTTTTCTTGTATCTAGGACAAGCTTGTTACAACGCACAGGACACATTTTGATGGGACTATTTCAGCATTGACTATTTTGAAAACTTGGAGAAGCCTCTCCAAAGTCAGCACTGCCCAGTTTAAAAATACCAAGCTGGAGCATATAGCATAACATATTTAAACACTCCACGTCTATGAACTTGAGACGTGGCTCAGTTAAATTGGTGCTCCTCCATTCTTCATAAATCATGCCTAAGAAGACTAAACCACTTTTCCTCCCCTCTCAGAAGGGCCCCCGGAGATAGAAGCTGTGGCTGAAATTTTCCATAGTCACTCTGATACTTATGGTTGCACTACCATCCTGGGGACAACACTAATCGTTTGACATCTGCGGCTAGCTGCCTTTCCCACTTTGAGTCTCAGTTCTGTATATCTTCCCCATTTCCTCGCTTCCTGTCTGTTTTTCCAAAGTTGAACTAACTCCAGACAGTAGAAATCTATAGGCCACGTCAGAAGTGCAGGTAAGTGTTACAGCAGATCCACGGACATGTGGTTAGAAGAAAATTGGAGAGCTATGCTGCCCGTGATAGATTTATTGAGGAGGATTTGAACACAAAGAAACCAGAAGGCTTTCTAGACTATTTAGAGACACAATATGCTATTTAAATGCTAGTTAAAAGTGACTATATGAAAAGTAAAAGGAGAGCCTGATAAACGAAAGTGAGAAAATCCACCAGTGGGAGGGGTCCTCCGAGAGGGAAGAGTTTCCTGTGTGTGAGCCCTTGTGGATGTTTCACCGAAGAGAGGTAGCGCTTTCCACTCGGATCTTGTCCAGAGACTCAGGCTGGTGCAAAGGATGCCCTTGGAAGCAACTGGCTGATAGAACAGATGAGGAAAGAGATGCCAATCAATGTTTTAACTACTACTCTTGACTCTTCCTTTTCCTACTTGGTCAATATCTCCACTCTTCAAGTAAGAACTGTGGTCTGCTTACATTCAGATTTGAAGGGTAATCTTGTTCAATTTAAAATGAAACAGCAGAGTGGTTGGCTAGCATCATAAATAGTCTTGCTACTATTGCACCAGTGGTGTATGTGTCTGGTAGGCCAGTACTGTAGCATGTAGGGTCCAGCACTGAATAAGATCTCTGGTGTTTTCTTCCCTAGCAGCCTGTGTAGAACCACCCAGCACTGTGAAAATCAGCTAACAGGAGGGAGTTGTCTGGTCAGTTCAAGACTGTGTCCTACAACCAAGCACATGGTGTCTTCCTTCAGCAATGGCCTCACATTAAATGGTTAAGATGGGCAACTAGGGGCAAAGGCAATAACATACATTGCTTTTTGTGACCTTTAAGGGGCTGTTATGATGAATAACTCAGATGGAAGTAACCTATGCCTGTGCTGAGATTTTATTGTAATGACCCAAGTCTTCTGGGTCAGCATTGTTCTCTAATGCAGAGTAGTGTTGTTTGTTTGTCTTTAGAAATGTACTTTCCAGATGCTTACAAGCTAGTGGGGTTTCTTATAACTTCTTCATACATCCCTAGTTTTATTAACCCAGCCCTTGCAGCTCTTTTCACTCAGTCCCCATCCCCATTTAAACCTCCAGCTCCCTATATTCTTGCCCTGTTCTTTCATATGACATATTTTATACTATTCACTCATCATATTTTCATTTGGAAGACAAAGGCGAGATCATGGTTCCCGAGTAACTTCTTTATGCACATTTCACTTGGTTGAGCCTTCCCCTGGTCCCTTATTTTCCCATCCCCATCACTCTACTACCTGCTTGAACCTTTCACCCTCTCTATTTCCCTATTACCCCTTCCACTTTCAATATTCTCTCCCCTACTCTGATTCTGCCTAAATTCTACTATCTTTCCTCCTTAAAGGCACACCCTGTCACCAATGGCTTGTGTCTAGTTTCCAAGATTTCAATGTAATCCAAATTAAACTCACAGAATATCTGAAGCTGAAACCCTTGCATGAGAGAGAAGAAGTGGCATTTTTCTTTTTAGGCCTAGGCGGACCTCATTTAGTATAAGTTTTCCCAGTGACACCCATTCACCTGCAGGTTTCATTTTTCTTTACAGATGAGTAACATCTCATTGTGTGTATGTACCACATTTTAATTGTCTATTGTCACCTTATTGGATACACCCTTAGACACTGTGAATGGAGTGTCAGTGAACATGGATGTAAAAGTATCTTTGAGATAAGTTATTAAGCCCTTCATATATGTACCCAGTGGTGGTATAGCTGGTCATTTGGTAGATCTACTTATGGTTTTCTTTTTTTTTAGAAACTTCTAGACTGATTTCCAGAGCAACTGCACTACTTTGTATTCCCACCAAGAGGATTCTTCTTTCGGTATATCCATTCTAGCATGTTCTATCATTCCTGATGATGGCTCTTCTGAACGGAGTGAGATGGGATTCTAATGTAGCTTTAACCTGCATTTCTTTGGTGGCTAATGATGTCGAACACTTTTAAAAGGGTTGGTTTTCCATTTGTATTTCTTCTTTGGAGACATTCAATTCCAACCTGGTTCATAATCTGGGTTGTCTCTTGTCTTAATGTTTAGTTTTTTAGTTCTTTGTATATTCTAGACATTAATAATCTTCCAGGTGAAAAGCTGACTAAGATTTTCTCTTGTTCTCTTGGCCAACTCCTCACTTGATTGCCTGGTTCCTTTGCTTTACAGAAGGCTTTTAATTTCATAAAGTTACATTTGTCAATATTTGGTCTCATTTCCCGAGCTAGTGGAGTCCAATTTAGAAAGTCTTTACATCTTGCCTATAAATTGAAATACACTCCCTACCATTTTCTCTAACATTTTTAGGGCGCTGGATTTTATGTTGAGAATCTTGGCCCATTTGGAGTTCTGGTTTGTGCAAGACTGAGGAAGTAAGGATTTAGGTTGTTTTTCTACATGTTTAAATTCAGGTGTCCCACCACTATTCATTGAAGATGCTATTTTTCTTCAATGTATCTTTTTTCTTTTTGGTGGCTTGTGAAAGACCATACAGCTATAGTTACATGCTATTTTATCTGGGTCCTTTATTCTATTATATTAATCTATGTGGCTGTTTTTGTGCCACTGTCATGCTTTTTTATTACCCTGCCTCTGTAGTATAATTTAAGATAAGGTGATACCTCCTGCAATTTTATTTTTGTTTGAGATTCATTTTCTAAATTTACAAAGACCCTGTAGTTTTTAATTAGGATTGCACTGAATCTGCAAATTTCTTTTGAAAAGATGGTGCAAGCAAAATCAATTCTGCCAATCCATAGGCAAGAGAGGTCTTTCCACCTTCTGGGGTCTTCCTCAGTTTCTTAAGTGTTCTAATGTTTTAATGTAGAGGTCTTTTATTTCCTTGGTTAGGTTTACTCCTGGTTAGTTTATTTTGTGGATATTATGACTATGTTGTTTCTCTGATTTCTTTTATATGTTTGTCATTGACATAAAATAGAGCTACCAATTGTGTGTTAACTTTGTAGTCTGACACTGATGAAAATATTGATCAACTCTAAGAATTTTTGGTGGAAATCTTTAGGGTCTTTTATATATATAATCATATAATTTTCAAACTAGGCTTCTTATTTTCCAACTTGTACCCCTTTAGTTCCTTTCTCTCATGTCTCTTTGCTCGACACTTCAAGTTTCATACTAAGTAGGGGTAGGGAGAGTTGGCATGCTTTTTCCGTCTCTAGTTTTTCCAAGACTTTTTAACATGAAGGAATGTTGGATTTTGCCAAAGACCTTCCATACAGTTAATGATATAATCATGTGATTTCTCTATTTTAGTCTATTTATGTGATAGATGACATTATTCATATATAAATGATTAAAAAAATCTCTACATCTTTGGGATGAAGCACACTAAGTAATGATTAACACTCATTTTATATGATCTTATGATTTTCCTGTCTTTTACTAAAGCCGTATATTGTATTGCATCTACTAGAGAGATTGATTTATAGTTTTCTTTTTTATTGTGTCTTTATTTGGTCTTTGTATCAGGGTAATAGTGATTTCACAAAAAGAGTTTGGGATTCTCTCTTACATTTTATGAAATCATTAAAGTAGTATTATGTTAGCACTTCTTCAAAGTTCTGGTAGCAATCTGCAATAAATTCATTTGTTCCTGAGCTTTTATTAGTTAGGAGACTTTTTATTACGACTTCAGTCTCACTTTTGGTTATAGCTCTGTATAGATTATTTATTTCATCTTAGTTTAATTCTGTCTTTTGTAAGCATTTAGAAATTCATGATTTCTTTCAGATTTTCCAATTTAGCAGAACAGAGGTTTTTAAAATATGCCCTTATCATTTTCAGAGCTTCATTGTTAATTTGACTCTCCCTTATTTCTTTTGGTTCATTTGACTGCATGTTTATCAGTATTGTTCATTTTTTTTATTTTTATTAAAAATTTCCACCCCCTCCTCTCTTCCCATTTCTCCCCCCCATCCTCTCCTCTTTCCTTTCTAGTCCAAAGAGCAGTCAGGGTTCCCTGCCCTGTGGGAAGTCCAAGGTCCTCCCCCCTCCATCCAGGTCTAGGAAGGTGAGCATCCAAACAGACTAGGCTCCCACAAAGTTAGTACATGCAGTAGAATCAAAACCCAGTGCCGTTGCCTTGGCTTCTCAGTGAGCCCTCATTGTCAGCCACATTCAGAGAGTCCGGTTTGATCACATGCTCCATTTGTCACAGTCCAGCTGGCCTTGATGAGTTCCCATTAGATCAGCCCCACCATCTCAGTGGGTAGGCATACCCCTCGCAGTCCTGACTTCCTTGCTCACGTTCTCCCTCCTTTTGCTTCTCATTTGGACCTTGGGAGCTCAGTCTGGTGCTCCAATGTGGGTCTCTGTCTCTATCTCCATCCATCGCCAGATGAAGGTTCTATGATGATATGTAATATATTCATCATTGTGACTATAGGATAGGACCAGTTCAGGCACCCTCTCCTCAGCTGCCCAAGGAACAAGCTGGGGGACATCTCCTTGGACACTTGGGAACTTCTCTAGAGTCCAGTCTCTTGCCACCCTAAAATGGCTCCTTTAATTAAGATATATACTTCCCTGCTCCCATATCCACCCTTCCTCCATCCCAACTGTCCCATTTCCCCAAGCTCTCCCCATCCTCTTCTTCTCCCTTCTCTCTCCCCATCTCCCCTTACCCTCACCCTACCCCCACCCCAAAGCTCCCAATTTTTTTCCCTGGCAATCTTGTCTACTTCCAATATCCAGGAGGATAACTATATGTTTTTCTTTGGGTTCACCTTTTTATTTAGCTTCTCTAGGATCATGAATTATAGGCTCAATGTCCTTTATTTATGGCTAGAATCCACTTATGAGTGAGTACATACCATCTTTTTGGGTATGGGTTACCTCACTCAGGATAGTGTTTTCTATTTCCATCCATTTGCATGCAAAATTCAAGATGTCATTGTTTTTTTACCACTGAGTAGTACTCTAATGCATATATATTCCACACTTTCTTTATCCATTCTTCCATTGAGGGACATATAGGTTGTTTCCAGGTTCTGGCTATTACAAATAATGCTGCTATGAGCATAGGTGAACAAATGCTTTTGTAGTATGATAGAGCATCTCTTGGGTATAGTCTCAAGAGTGGTATTGCTGGATCCTAGGGTAGGCTGATCCCGAATTTTCTGAGAAACCACCACACTGATTTCCAAAATGGTTGTACAAGTTTGCACTCCCACCAGCAATGGGTGAGTGTTCCCCTTACTCCACATCCTCTCCAGCAAAGGCTATCATTGGTGTTTTTTTTTTTTTTATTTTAGCCATTTTGACAGGTGTAAGATGGTATCTCAAAGTTGTTTTGATTTGCATTTCCCTGATTGCTAAGGAGGTTGAGCATGATCTTAAGTGCATTTTGGCCATTTGGACTTCTTCTGTTGAGAATTCTCTGTTCACTTCAGTGCCCCATTTTTTTAATTGGGCGAATTAGCATTTTAAAGTCTAGTTTCTTGAGTTCTTTATATATTTTGGAGATCAGACATTTGTCTGATGCGGGGTTGGTGAAGATCTTCTCCCAATCACTAGGTTGCCTTTTTGTCTTAATGACAGTGTCCTTTGCTTTACCGAAGCGTCTCAGTTTTACGAGGTTCCATTTATTCAATGTTGTAGGCTTTATTCCAGAGATACAGGGCTGGTTCAACATACAAAAATCTATCAATTGTAATCCATCATATAAATAAACTGAAACAAAAAAACCCATATGATCATTTCCTTAGATGCTGAAAAAGCATTTGACAAAATTCAACACCCCTTTATGATACAGGTTTTGGAGAGGTTAGAGATACAAGGATCATATATTGCTAATAAAAGCAATATATAGCAAGCCAACAACTAATATCAAATTAAAAGGAGAGAAACTCAAAGCCATTCCACTAAAATCAGAAACAAGACAAGGCTGTCCACTCTCACCATATCTCTTCAACATAGTTTTTGAAGTTCTAGCAATAGCAGTAAGACAACATAAGGAAATCAAGGGGATTCGAATCAGAAAGGAAGAAGTCAAACTTTCGTTATTTGCAGATGATATGATAGTGTACATTAATGACCCCAGAAACTCTACCAAAGAACTCCTACAGCTGATAAATACCTTCAGTGATGTGGCACGTTACAAGATCAACTCAAAAAAAAAAGTAGCCCTCCTATACACAAAAGATAGAGAAGCAAAGAAACTTCGCCTTTCATGATAGCCACAAATAGCATAAAATATTTTGGGGTAACTCTAACCAAGGAAGTGAAAGATCTATTTGACAAGAACTTTAAGACATTGAAGAAAGAAATTGAAGAGGACACCAGAAAATGAAAGGATCTCCCATGCTCTTGGATGGATAGGATCAACACAGTAAAAATGGCAATTCTACCAAAGGCAATCTATAAATTCAACACAATCTCCATTAAAATCTGAACAAAATTCTTCACAGACCTTGAGAGAACAATAATCAACTTTCTATGCAAAAACAAAAAACCTAGGATAGTCAAAACAATCTTATACAATAAAGGAACTTCTGCAGGCATTACCATCCCTGACTTCAAACTCTTATTACAGAGCTACAGTAATGAAAACAGCTTGGTATTGACATAAAAACAGAGATGTTGACCAATGGAATCAAACAGAAGACCTGGATATTAACCCACAAACCTAATGAACACCTGATTTTTGACAAAGGAGCTAAAAGCATACAATGGAAGAAAGAAAGCATCTTCAACAAATGGTGCTGGCACAACTGGATGTCAACCTGTAGAAGAATGAAATAGATTCATATCTATCACCATGCACAAAACTCAAGTCCAAATGGATTAAAGACCTCAATATTAATCTGAACACACTGAACCTGATAGAATAGAAAGTAGGAAGTAGTCTACAACACATGGGCACAGGAGACCACTTCCTATGTAGAACCCCAGTAGTACATAAATGTTTATAGTTGTAATGTCCCTGTGGTTTATTATTCTTTTAATGACTACAAAATTATTTTCCTTATGTATTCTAACTAGTTTTGATTGGAAGTCCATTTTTCCAGGTAAAAGACTAGCTACACTAACTTTCTTGGAATACCATTTTATATCTTTTTATCTAAGATGGGGTCTATCATTGGTTGTTAGATGTGGTTTCTAGAGGCAGAAAAAAAGTTGATCCTCTTTTCTAGCTCTATATGCAAGTTTGTGTATGTTTACTGTAGAAAATAAGACTATTAATATTCAGAGTTAGTATCGATAGATGTGTCTTAGCTACTGTGATTTTGATGATGTTGTGGTTATGTTTTAGATCTCTTTTGATTAATATATTGGTTATGTATTTCTTGTGACATCTTAGTTGTGTTTATCCCTCTCTTTGTACTGATATTTCTCTTCCAGTGGTCAGAAATTCCTTTCATCTATTTTTATCATGGAAAGTTTTTATTTACCCATAATCTTTAGTAGTTAGTTTTGCTGGCTAGTGTGGATTGATAGCTGTTATCTTTCAGAGTGTGGTATGCATCTTTCCAGGCCCATCTGGCATTAGAAATTTCTGTCAAATAATCAGGTGTTATTCTGATGGGCCTGCCTTTATAATGAGTGTGACCTTTATCTCTTGAAACTCTCAGTACCTTTTTTTGTCTGTGTTTTTAATGATTCAATTATAAAAATATCTTGGGAGTTTCCTTTTGGTTCTCTTTGTTGTCCTGTAGGCCTTTTATACTTGCATGGGCATTTCTTTCTCTAGGTTTAAAATTTTTCTTCTATGATTTTATTGAAAATGCATTCTATGCCTTTAGTATGGTAGTCTTTTTTTTCTTTATATGCTCATGATCTGAAGGTTAGATCATTCTGTGGTGTTCCAGAGCCCTTCAGTGTTCCAGTCGTATATTTTTCTAGATTTTTCATTGACCTTTACAGTGTTATGAAGTTCTTCTACCCTGTCAGTCAGCCCTGACACTGTCTTCCCCAGAGGATCCATTTTGCTTGTAAGGCTTTCTCCTGAGGTTTTTATTTGTCTTATTGATGGTTTTGTTTGAGTGATTGTTTGTTTAATTTCAGGCATCATTTAGGTTTGGGTTTTCTTCAGCAATTCTCTGGTTTTTTTTTCTTTTCTTTCTTTATTTTTTTTTTTTGAGACAGGATTCTTTGTGGCTTTGGAACCTATCCTGGAACTAGCTCTTGTAGACCAGGCTGGCCTTGAACTCGTAGAGATCCACCTGCCTCTGTCTCCCAAGTGCTGGGGTTAAAGGTGTACACTACCACTGCTGGCCTTCTCTGTTGAATTCTATTTCTGTGTATTAGATTGACTTCTTCATTTTACCTATCTCTTTGTTTCTATTTTCTTGGAATAAATTCATATAGTTGTTTTTTAATATATTTATAATTTATTCTTTTGAATTCTTTGTCTGGAATTTCTTCCAAGTTATTTTCCTTAGGGACCATTACTATAGAACTGGAAATTTTTGGAGGAGATGTGTTAACTCAATTTTTCATGTTGGTTTTGTTTCTGTGCTGGGAATTGTGCATCTGGCATTAAGTTAATCGGTTTAAGGTTTCCTTTCTTTTTGTTCCAGTCACAGTCCTCTCAGCAGAGGTATTTACAATGTTCAGGAAGGGATCCACTCATAGTAGGGTTGAGGTGTTGTTTTCCTCTGTTTTTTTATAGTGTTGAGGACTCAGGGCACTTTCCAAATCTTCTGCATTAGCTTACTGTCTAGAGCTTGAAGAAGCTTGGTCAAGGTGCTTGCTCCAAGTTTACCCTGGTAGTATGGACATGTCCTGGGTTTAGGCTAGAGTGTCCCTGGAGGAGGTTGTTTTTGCTCTGGGAATCCAGAAGGAAGGGAGAGGGTCTGGGAGAAGGTGATGATCCCAGCCAGATAGGTATGGACCTTGGGATGACCAGAATGGAATTGGGGGTGGCACTGATTTTCTACCCTGGTCTCCAGGACTCATGGGGGCAACTGGAGAGTCTCCAGCAGGTAGCAGAATGGGATATGGTGAGTCCCAAAGGGAGGAAGCTCTGTAACTTGGTTTTACTTATCCCCACAGTTAGGAAACAAGATTTCTATAGACTTCAGGCTTTTAAAGAGACTGAACGTCTAATGCACTGCAAGTTTTTAAAGGATATCAGATGACTACCTGGATGGCCAGGAACTGGAATCTAGACACCTAGGATGCACTCTGCCCCAATAAAATGATTCCTAATAATATTCTTCTGTACTCATAGATCAGTACTTCCTAGTCCAATTGTAATCACAGAAGCTTCCTCCGGCAACTGAGGGGAAGAGATGCAGAGACCCATAACCAAACATTATGCAGAGCTCGGGGAATCCCACAGAAGAGGAGAAAGGATTGTAGGCGCCAGAGGGGTTGAAGAACATGGCTTATAGAATCAACTAAGCAGGGCTCACTGGAGCTCACAGAGAATGAAGCAACAAACATGGAGGGTCTGCACTAGGTCCTTTGCACACATGCTGTGCTTGTATAGCTTGAGGTTTTTGTGGGACTCCTAACAGTGGCAGTGGGGTCTGTCTCTGACTCTTTTGCCTGCTCTTGGGACCATTTCCCTCCTACTGGGTTGCCTTATCCAGCCTTGATATAAGAGTTTGTCTCTAGTCTTATCTCATCTTTTAATGCTGTTTATGGTTGATATTACTGGGAAGTCTGCCTTTTTTTTCTGAAGGGAAATGGGGGAGCAGTGGAACTTGGGGAGAGAGGAGAGAGTACTGGGCAGAGTAGAGGGAGGGGAGACTGTGGTCAGGAGGTATTGAATGAGAAAAGAATAAATAAAAAGAAAACAAAGATACCAGGAACCTTGCAGGTCTATCTTAAGTCACCCTCTCTACATTCTAATACTCCGTCATTATCTTCAGGCCAGCATGATTAACCCAATATTAAACAAAAAAAATTTTGCATATAAGATAAAGATTTTTCATAGCCATGAAAAAGACTCCGGGATCTCAAAATTTAACCTGTGTTATATTATGATATTAATATGAGATTTTGGGGGCAAAGAATTTTAAATTTATGGTTTAAAGTGATATGTTTGTGTGTCACGCTGTCAGAGTTGGATGTTCTTTCTACTTAGCTTTAATTTGACCATAGTCATTTGAGAAAAGAATATCAGTTGAGGTGTTACCCTGATGCAACTGGCCTGTGGGCATGTCTGGGAAAGGTTGTGATTATTAACTGATGTAGAAGGGCCCAACCCTCTGTGAAAGTGGGCCAGGCAATGAAAGAAATTTATTTGACTATAACTTTGTCAATGTTCCAGAAAGTAGCAATCCCCTAGTTTCTGCTTCAAGTTTCTGTTTTGAGTTCCTGCCCTGACTTCTGTCAAAAGCAAAGTGTAAGCCGTAGGTAGAAACAAACTTCTCCTTCACCTAAGTTTCTTTATGTCAGAGTGTTCTGTAATGGCAGAATAAAATAAAACTAGAAAATACACACCCAAGAGCTTCTACTCCTTCTCCTCTACCTGCTATTTTATTTTTACTTACTTTATAGTATTACAGAAAGGAACTTTGCACCGGAGAAAAGGGTCAAGAATATTTTACTTACTTTATGACATTGGTAGACCCAAATGGCAAATCCTTTAGAATATATTTAAAATCTCATCAAAGGACCCAAAGAATGATCCTTAAGATGAGTGATGGACTCCACTGGGAGAATTCTTGTAGACTATGTGAGCGCTTGTTCCCAGTGGTCTGCCTTACAGTAACTTAATGTGAGTGTTCTCAGTGAAACTGTTGTGATCCCATAAAGATGATGGAGGCTTACCTGTCTTCCTTGGTTTGCTCTTAGTCTTGGGAATTTCATGCATTTTTCTCTTTCTGCTACTCAGTTGTGGCATGGTGTTAGAAATGTTGGGACATGCTGGAAACTAGGGATAGAAGGATATCTTTACGAAGTGGGGTCAGGTGGTGGCGGCTCACACATTTAATCCCAACACTCAGAAGGCAGAGGCAGGCGAATCTCTGTGATCTTAAGACCAGCCTGGTCTACAAAGTGAGTTCCAGGACAACCAGGACTGTTTGACAGAGAAACCCTGTTTCAAAAACCCAAAAATAAGTAAGTAAATAAATAAAAGAAGTGGAGGTTTGTTCCATCTTTGCTCCTTCTTTGCTGTATTGTCCTGAGCTGCTCCTGGAAAGCCCCGTTCTTCTTGTCCTCTTTCATAGAGTTCTCAGGGGCAAGCAAGCTCCAGTCTCTTGGTTGACAATGGCCTTTATTTCCAGGAGTCAAATATCAGTTTTACACAATTTCTCTCTGTTTATTCATAATAGGGTCTCTTAGTAGTTTTGGGTCCCTTCATTCACATTAATAACCCAGTCAAGGAGTGAGATGACTTTTGTCCCCATTTTAACAAATATTCTGACTGTTTCAATTTTTATTTGTTTGAACAATTATCTTGGAATATCAACTGGCTTCATAGGAAAATAGAATAATGCTAGAAGGTCTCCTATTGTATTGCTGATGCAGCAGTACTGCATGCACATGTTCTAGAGCAGCTATGTTTGTATTGTTGATGCAGCAGTACCGAATGCACACTGTTCTAGAGCAGCTATGTTTTGTATTGCTGGTGTAGCAGTACGGCATGCTGTTCTAGAGCAGCTATGTTTTGTATTATTGATGCAGCCCAATACTGTATGTTTGTTCTAGAACACATGTCCTTTTTGTCTTCAGTTCTCTGGACTATCTTAGTATCTGTTTTGCAAGTCCCATTTGCCATTTCTTTTAGTTACCTGTTACTCTCTGTCTTCCACTCCTCAGTATTAATATCTTAGTAGAAATTCTAAGACAATTCGAAAAAACATTAAAAATTTCTTAGAATAGACGCAGAAGTTTTTGTATTTTTGTCAAAAGAGACAAGAGAGTAGCCCCGGTATAAGAATAGAGTATAGAGTGACCGTTTCTTAATGTATTTATTTGTATTCATTTCTTTCTACTAAGTCAGGTTCTGCTCTGTCAGCTCAGTATATATGAGAGAACGTAGTAGTCTGTGTCTTTAGGGAAGTCATAGGCTGGTAGGAGAGACAGATATCAGATCAGCAAGCACACAAATCCTTACATGCATAATGCAACCAAAGAAGAGGATGCTGGAAGAGAGAACAGCACGGTACTTGCCAGTGTCGACTAGGCTTGGCTTGTTTCCATGCATGGAGCATAGAGTCTGTACCATCAGATCATCTTCTCTTAGAACTCCCCGAGGCAAGTCCTCTCTTAGGAATATACTTGTAGGTTCATCCAGTGACAATTAGAGCCACACAGCATGTAAAAGTTCTTGCCATGGAAGCCTGAAGTCTTGAGTTTGATCCCTAGATCCCACTTCAGAGAAGGAGAGAAACAACTCCTAAAAATTGTCCTCTGACCTTCACACGTGTGTGTGTGTGTGTGTGTGTGTGTGTGTGTGTGTGTTTGTGCCTGCACTCATAATACTTCCCACATAAGTTAAATATGTATTTGAAAAAGTGCAGTGTGGGAGCTCAGCATCTAGGAATACGGTAGGGGAATTCCCCTCTGCAACTTTGGGAGATCAGTGGGGCCATCTGAGTAACAGGCTAACAAGATTGAGAAAAGAGGGAGAGGAAAGAGAGACTATTTCAGGTTTGTAGAAACATTGGATTCAGTGGACTGGATGCCTGAATCAATGATCTTGCATTGATGGGTGGCCTCTTACAGACTGAGTACAAACCCACAGGTAGCCTTGGCCCTGTTATAATTTCTGTTATTCATCTTGTTCCACACAGTGAGTCAAGTTGGAAAATACAGGTCTGGAAGCTAAAGAGAGCAAGACACCTTTAAGGAATTGTGCAAAGTTTGAACTCTAACAAGTGTACTGGGATGCTGGTTAAATTTTAGTCTTACCCATCATATTTTAGGTGCATAAATGACAATGTTACTATTAGTATAACCCTCAAACTAGTAAGAACAAAAGTTACAGGATAGGGGTGAGCTTTATTAATGAGTAGAGAGTAACTCTTTCAACAGTTGTCTTTTTCCTTCGTTATCCACTCACCTTCCTGAGTTTCGGAGAGAATTTGGGTATGTGTGTATGGTTCCTGGGATCCCAGAATCAGGAGACTACTGAGAGAGAAGCTGAGTGGTAGGAAGAAGGAATGGGAGAGGGAACAAATAGTTAAAGCCCCATTTTGGTGGCATGAAAAAATTATGACTTTTACAAGGTCTGAATTAAAATGGAATACATTTTCTTTAAGATTTCCAAGTATAGATTTTGGGAAAAAAACTTAGAAATTACTTTAGATTCTTTCATTTTCCAAACTAAAAATCTTCAAATGTGGCACGGAACAGAGAGCAGGCCCTAGCAGTGCGGAGATTCATTGGAGTTGCATGGCATATGCACATAACGCCGGGAGAGAGGTAGTGCACAGCACAGAGCAATCTGCACTTGGAATCCGAGTATGTGACGCCTTCTTCTGACACAGCAGTGGCAGCATGATGTTAGGCTGGTCCCTAGGATTGCCCTGAAACCTCCGATGACTAATTGTTTTTATACATGTACACCCACAGACACTAAAGTTAGAATTCTGCTGCAGCAGAAGAAATACTGATGCCGACATTAAGAAGAATACAGCTGGTTTTTAAAATACTTTATGATCATCACTTTGGGAGCTGACGGTTTGGGACACTTTGTGGAGGCGAAAACAGATTAGCTTTGTCCAGTTTGAAGGGAGCATCTCCAGTTCAGAAACGCTGCCTTCTTGGCAGGAGCCTGGTCTCCGGGCAGGATTGCCTTCTCCCACACCACTCCTCCATGCCCAGGTTCTCATTGCTCTGCCTGCAAACACCAGAGTTCACAACCTATATGTCCGTGTTCTGTCATGCTGCAGAATCCTGTGGTAGAGGGAGGGCTAATAAATTATTTGACAGGAACTCCAGACAAACATCTCTGTAATTCACAGTTCTGACATAATGAGAAGCTTCTGACTCACGAGTGTGACCTCACAGCTGTGAATCACAAGCTGCACTTGACTCGTTCACAATTTGTCTTTGAATTTATACTATGAAAAGTGAGAACCATATTGTCAAACTGTCACCCCATATTGATGTATTACTGCTGAAGGGTAAGAAACATTTTGTCAAAGAGCAGGAAAATAAAAATACTCTAAAAGAGGACAGAGTTTGGGACAAATTTGATGGGGAGTATCAGGCAAAGAAAAGATTGCCAAGGAAAAGGGAGCCTGCCGTTTGTGTGTATCGGGTCCTTGCTTTGAATTCCCTCAGTAACACCACACCTCCTGTGTATTCTCAATGTAATGCACAAACTCTTCTAAGCACTTCAAGTCAAACACTTTTTTAAACACAAGAAATTCCTAGAAGTAAATATTATTTCTGTTTTATAGTTCAGAAACTGAAGCACCGGAAGGGTGACTGATTTGTGCAGGAATCACAGCTAGAAAGTGGCAGAGGTTGGACTCAAACTCAGCTTGAGGGGCTCTAAAGGATACATACTCTTAAGTGTCTTCCTATCAGCCATCTGGTCCTTGTGAAGGAACCGTCTTTAGAGAAGGGATTGGTGAAGTCTCTACTAGTCTTTCATCCTTATCAACCTGAAATTATGTTCGACTGGATTCTTTTCTCTATAACAGTGCTACAGAAGACTGAAAGTGGCTGGGGCACATCCCAGTGGTTCAGCCCTTCTCTTGGATGCTCTAGGCCCTGTGTGAGGAAGAAGCACAAGAAAGGGGAATCATTTATAGTATCTGTGGAACCCTATGCACCTGCATTTCTAATAATCTTTTCAAGCTTCCAAGCATCTTTAAAAGTTGCAGAGCAGATTATCATGCTCCCAGGATTTGAGCTTAAAAACTTTTATTTTAATAAAATATCAGACATATAGCAAACTTTTAAAGCTAATTCTAAGAACTGTTATACACATTTCCTCAGATTTATGAATGCTTACACTGTGCCTAGATTGTATGTCATCTCCTTCCTGACCTGCCTCTCATCTCCTTTCCTCCTTCTCTCTGTAGAAACGTGTGACACTGAGTGGCAGAGAGATTCTCTATCCATAGTTATCTGTGTTTGTATTCTGAAAGCAAAAGCAATTTTTGACATAATTATGGTAAAATGTTCAAAACCAGGGTATTTCACATCAATACAATATGAGTATCTAATTCATAGTCTACAATCAAATATTGTCAATTGTTCTAATAATAATTAGTATAGATATTTGTCTTTATGAGAGAATCCTTTTATACTTCTTCCCTCTGTATCCAAATGTTCAAAGCAGCTGTGTTTGTAATATCCCAAAACTGGAATAATCAAAGCATCTTTCCATGAACTACGTGAACCATGGCACATCCAATGCGTGAATACTCAGAGAAGAGGAAAGGAATGACTTCCTGATTGATGCACAAGCCTGGATACACCTCTGTGGTAATATGCTGTGGGACAAAGCCAACCACATACCAGAGATTTATATAATGTCTCCCAGACAGCAAAACCAAAGCAATAGAGCAGAGGTAGCCACCAGGAGGTAGGGACAGTACTGCAGTGACAAAGGGGCACATGTCTGTGCAGGGTAGCATGAAAGAGGTCTTGCTGGTGTGAAAGTGGTTCTGTATTTGATTGTGATGGGGTTACAGCACAATCTATTTCATTTTGGCAGAGTTGTAACAGCTAGGTATAAAAATAATTGAATAAAGTCAGGAAAAATAAAATACCAAAGACATGATGCCTCCTCAGAGGTGTGGAGCTTGCTTGGGGTTCTCTCAGATCACAGGTCTCCTCTGGTGTCTCAAGTGGCCCTCTGCAATGCTCCTGTCTCCAGCAGTTGCCTGCCTTGCTCTTCACCTGCCCTGGCTGACTCTGTTTTTCTTCCTTTCTAGTCTTGTTCTAGTCTCATTATAATCAAGTTTCTAGTCGCCTATATAGCTGCCCCCTACCCACTCTGAGCTCATGTTCTCTCTGAACTCCAAGTCAGAGATACAGGTTGCCTGGCCTCTTTCTTTGGTGCCAAGTCTGTTCTTTCTTTCTGAGCCTTGCCACAGGAGTTGCACCGAGAGTTACTCGGAACTCTACTTACGATATGCGCCATTATATAGCTTAGAAAGCAACCTGCTTTGACCTCCGAACGGCTCAGAAATTTCAGTCAGAGCCCCTGTAGTTACTACTGTGTTTTAAAGAAACTCTGTTCTATAGTTTAGGCTGTGCCTGCAGATCCATAAGGATGATGAATGGTAGATTGCATACTGTACCCGAAATCCTTCTTTGCTTCTGCTCTAGACCCTTCCTCAACTCTGCTAAAAATGGTGCCAATTATTCATTCAATGAGTACTTTACAGATACATTGTCTTCTTTGATCCTTTCAATTTTATTTATTTATTGATTGATTTTTAAATGAACATAAATCAGTGTGTTTCATTATGGCATTTTCATGCATGTATGTCACTGTACTATACTCTTATTCCCTTTCTAGTCTGCCCTCCCTATACTTCTGTATCCCTCCTGCTGTTCTCCTTCCTCCCTCCCTCTCTCCCTCCCTCCCTCTTTCCCCCCTCCCTCCCTCCATGTAGTCCTTTTTCTAGCTCATGAACATTTCATCTCCCTCTCTTTCCTCCATCCCCTTCCCTAAAATCTCTTCTTCCCTCTCGTAGTCCCCTTTCTGCTTTGAAGAATCTCTGCCTTGTATTAGCATAGGCTCTTCTGAATGTGTATCCAGGAGCGGTATGGTTGGGTCATACCCACCATATGATAGTTCTATTTTTAGACTTTTCAGGAATCTCCATACTGACTTTCACAGTGGCTATATCAATTTCCATTTCCATTAGCAGTGTGCATTAGAACACTTTACTTTCTCAAAGCTCAGCCTTTGCAGCGGTTCCTGAAAAAAATCTCCACACCTGAGATGGGTCCAGTTTGATCTAGTTTCCCCTTTTCATCCATGGACTTGCTTTTTCTCTCCCCACAAAGATGCTTCAAAGGCTTCTCCTCCTGCTTTGATGTGGATCCTTGGTTAATATGCGTGCCTTTCTTCTGGGCATCCGTAAAATCCTAGCCAGTCTTGACGGTCCACTTGTGAAGCCATCTTTGTCAAGGATGCTTTCTTGGTGCCTGCCTTAGTTAGGGTTTCTGTTGCTGTGAAGAGACACCATAACCACTGCAACGCTTATAAAGAAAAAACATTTAATTGGGATGGCTTACATTTTCCAAGGTTTAGTCCATTATCATCACAGTGTAACATGGTGGCTTGCAGGCAGATATGGTGCTGTAGATATGGAGAAGTAGGTGAGTGTGCTACATCTTGGCTTGTAGGCAACAGGAAGTGATCTGAGACATTGGGTCTGGCTTGAGCATAGATGAGACCTCAATGCCCACCTTCACAGTTGCACACTTCCTTCAACAAGGCCACACCCATTCTGACAAGACCACACCTCCTAATAGTTCCACTCCCTTTAAGGGCAATTTTCTTCTAAACCACAGTGACTTTAACTACTCTCCTTCTTTGTATCTTTTGTTCCCCTTTCCCCTTCCCACTGGCTCATACATTTGCTGTTATTATTTTCTGTAAGCCCCTGGAAGGTGGAAGCTAAGTCTCACTTCCGCTCTTCTTAGCTTTGTCCTAGTGCCCTTACCATAGTGTAACTCTTCATTGCTGTGCACCTGAGTCTTAAGTCCATTAACCTTGCTCAGTCTGGGCAGATAACCAACAATTTAAACATTTAACTAATGTTCCCTAATTTCACTGGGTATAATTGGCCCATGATTAGAGACCTCTTTCCAAGTTGACATGAATTAATTGAAATGGGCTCTTTGGAGATAATTATTCCATTAGATATGATTATACTTAACTGTAGTGTTCGTCATAGGAATCAAGAAGCTACAGTTTAGAGTAAGACAGCCCTGAGTTTGAAACCCTAGTTTTCTAGTTGTGTCATGAGGTTTTGGTCCCACCGTTTCTTTTATGTATGGGGGTGGTATTTGTATGTATGCGTGTGGGTGAAAGACATGAGATATGTGTGCACATGCTCTGGAAGACAGAGAACAACTTCAGATGTCATTCTTCATACACTTCATATACTTCATACACAGGATCTCCTGGCAGAGACTGACTCTTTAGCAGGCCCCAGAGATCTATCAGCCTCTGCCTCCCCAGTTTTCATTTACAAGAATACTCCATCATGCCCGGCTTTATATGTAGGTTCTGAGGAGGAACTTACTTCCTCAGGCCTTAGAGATCAGTTTTATTTTTATTGATTTTTATTGAGCTCTACATTTTTCTCTGCTCCCCTTCCTGCCTCTCCCCTCTCCCCTTTAACCCTCTCCAAGATCCCCATGCTCCCAATTTACTCAGGAGATCTTGGAAAGATCAGTTCTTTATCCACTATCTCTCCCCTGCCTCTACTTTACTTCTTTAAGGTCTCTTAGTCTGTAAAGTACCTGTAGGAGCCAATGCCGTTTGCTCCTGAGGCAGGAATACTTGGTACTCTACTCTTCCAGCTCAGTAAGCTTGGCTCACGTGGCTGTCTTTTCAACCATGGTATTAAGATGGGTTTGTAAAATATGGTTTGTGAAAAACAGGGGTCCATTGTTGTCTTCGGGCTTCACCTGGTACTTTTGCCTGGTTCTCCAAGGAAAAGGGGGACGAGGTTCCTTTGTTATCTTTGCTTGCATTTGATCTATGGTGGTGCTAGGAAGGCTGCTGTGCTTTCTGAAGACTTTATTGCTCATCCCTTTGCCAATAGGAACATTAGGTCATGACGTCTGGTCCTTCTAACAGTGAGGGCCTGAGAGAGGACATTTCCTCTCTTTTGATAACGGCAACTTGCACTGTGAAATCTTCTAGTCTTTCCCCATTTGAAAGAGTCTTGCACTATTACTAACCCCACTTCTGTGACGTACATGGGTATTTCCTTTGTGTCTGGAAACAGCCTCATCTAACCTGACTGACGTCTTTAAATGCTTAAGCAGTTACAATTAATTTTAATGCTTTTGTTTCTTTTAGAGTTAAATTCTGTTTATTTCTGTTGTTCCCGTTTTAGTTAACAGATCGTTCTTCTGGATGAAACAATCAAATTAAGGGTGAAATATTTTGTACTTTAAAATGTACTAGTAATGGTCTTTCTTTTGCTACTTTTTTTTTTTTTGCATAGATTCTTAGCCCAGGCTGGCCTGAAATGTACTATTTACCTAAGATGTCCTCAAATTCATGATGTGTCTCTTAACTCCAGCCCTGAGTGCTGGGATCACAGGCACATACTTGGAAGGCATACACTGGCCTGCAGCAATATTGAGTAAAGGAACTCACTGAAAGCAGTGCTTTCTTATTGTCTCTCTGGAACGTTTCGAGGGTAGATTCCTGATAGGCCGTGCTTTAATGCATTTCTCAACAACTGAAACATTTTACGGGGCAATGTCAGGCAAACCAGAATTAGGAGAAAAACATGTTCTTCCCATCTGATTCTCAGATTCCTCTCATTTCAGGGAGCTGGTCCAGTGATATCATTTGTAAACAGAAAAGTCCCATCTAAACCCACAAACTGCATTTGGGGGTCATGTCTTCCTTGCTTTCTTCCAGTCTGGGACATTTCCTCTGTCCTGTGGTCTGCAAGTTTGTGTTACATGTGGGGATTATAGTTGATTCTCTCTGTCATTGTTCTTCAGCTGGGATCTGTCTGTTGCACTTCCATAATTAGATTCAGGCTGGGCATCTTAGAAGCAATGCTGCATTTCTTGGTGAATTTTAGCCATAAAAGTTTTACCCCATTGCTGATAGTGTCCATTTGATCATCGTTAAGGAAGTACCTTCCAAACATCTGCCCTGTGAGGTGACTCTCCTTTTACTCACTATAATGAATATGCACTTTGAGGGGAGGGGCTTTTAGACTGTGTAAATATTCCAGGATTCACCAAATCTTTAATTCATTTATTATCCATCTATTTTTCTTTACATAAAAATGGACTATGGATTTCTGTGTTGAAGTAACTGTCAGCTTTGTTACTGTTCTTGTTCGTTCTAGCGCTCCCGACATTCCTGATTTGATCAGTGTGAACTCTGTCAAGTTGGCACTGTGTCTTTTTGACATGTCCCTCGCATTTTTGGGGGCACTTTCTTTCTGACACTAAAAGATGCTTCCGCTCATTGCGTTGTCATGTCCCAGTGAATCAATCGTTTCTGCCCAGAGTCCCAATTCACGTGTATAGGAAAGTTGTACTGAGAAACTAGGACCACATTAGATATGCAGATAGTTCTTGAATGGTTTTGCTCTCAGATCTCCCCATCAGACTGAGTCAGGTCATATATGTAAGTATTCATACAACCGCACACATTTGCATCTGTATGGGCGGCCATAGCTGTCTAAATATATTTGCTGCAGAATTCACAACAATAGGGTCCATTCTTTCTTCATCTCCATATTTGACCTGTTTTTGATAATGAGACATATGATGGTCATTATCCTTAATACACACATGCATGTGAGCATCCCTCTGTCAATAACAACCAAATGCCCAATACTGCTGCTGCTTCCCTCTCTTATAGAAACACATCCACCCATTCCCAGCATCATGGACATCATCTCTCAGCCTTGTCTCCAATATAAGCACCTTTCCCGTAATACAATCCCCTCAGCCCACCAGGAATCCACAATTCCAAGCTACAACACTAACCACCTTATCCTACCTGCTGATACTTCTCACATCTCTAACATGCCCTGACTCAGTCAGGCTCCCTAGATACAACAACTCCCTAGATACATATGACTTCCAGACCCTACTTGAGCTCAGACACCTTGAGCTGGGCCAACCCTTGTGTTGCATGACCTTGTCATGGCATTTCAGTTCTGGCGTTTTACAATGATCACCACCACTAGTCCGTCTAGATCTTTATTATAGTAAACCCCACTAGGGTTATAATAGCTACATTTGACTACCCACCCTTTGGTCCAGAAGCTTAACCTATGCTAGGCTTGATGCATTCCTGGTGTGTTGCCTGGTCCTCATCTGGATACCTATCTCATCCTTCCGAGGTTCTCTCGCACCACTTGGATGTATGTCAAATGTATATCACACAGAATTTTTCCTTACCTCTAGGTCCATCACCCCATGCTGGGCCGTCAGCATGCTTGCAAGAAATGCTTCCTCTCCTGGCTCAAATTCACTGCCCATCTGATTCTGGGCTTTCCTGTATTTCCTACCTAAATGTCCCCGTCCTCATTGAGCTTCCTCATCTTCTACTGGGCACCTTGGTCTTGTTTGGGGCTTTCCTCACAGAGCTCAAGCTTAAATTCTTCATGCGCAGGTACTCTCCCCTAGAGTGCCCACTTGCCTGCGACAGTGCTCTGGTCTACAAGGTTGGGCCACTGAATGAATGCTTTAACAAACCTCTCTGGTTTTATTACCCACACTCTGATACCCTCCAACTGGAACCGGACCACACCTTTTTGAAAGGAATGTTTTCTGTGACACAGCACTCAATGTTGCCTGCCACTTAAAGCTGCCTGCTGTCCACAAATGCCCTAAGTTCCTACCCTCAAGGTATTCCTCCTTCCCTCTGCTGCTGGGACGTTGCCCTGCCTCCTCTTTATTCTACCTGGGTTCCAACTGTCGCACATTTGAGGATGCTATCTCCAGAAATACCCCTGTACCCCACTGGGGTTCCAGCACCAGTGCTCTGCCCTAGGGGCCTGCTGCCACCTTCCCCCGACTGCCATGCTACTTGGCGTTGCTCTAGCTTTTGAATGAAATTGCTTCAGAAGTGGAAGGGAAGGGAAAGGAGAAGAAAAGACAGAAGACTGGAAATGATTTTGACAGAGCTTCTCTAGACCAAGCTCCAAGCCCCAGGAAGAGTATTCCTAATTCCCATTTGTTTTTAGAAATATTCATTGTTTGAACAATTTGAACATTTAAGCAGTGCGTCAATGTTCTGAGCTCTTCCCCAAGGCACTCAAGAGGCGTATTCTCTACAAACAGCTGTTTGGTATGGTACCACCAGGGTCCTCTGGTCTATTTATAACTTTGAAAGTCACAACCACCTATAATTTATACATGTATAGCTCTTCAAAAATGCAAAAAAAAATCCTTCTAACTTCTAGGGAGTGTGGAAGCCAATCGGCAGTAGCAAGCATTTCTATATATTAATTATCATCTATTTGAATACTGTTTAAAAAAACCCATAAATCTGTAAAAGCTTACACTTTGTAACCTTGATCAGAAATTATTTTTAAACTCCCATTGCAATTTGGGAATTTTGAAAGTCCTAGAACCAAGAGCGGAGTGTCACAGCAAAGTAGTTTTCGTGATGGAATGATGGTTATGAGATAATTATTATAATTAATTCAAAAATCTGACTGTAATTCAACATGTTTGACCGCAGTGCTTCTACCACGACTCAGGTTGTGACAGATTTACTCCCAGGGATGTGACAAGCTGTGGCAAGATATCCTTCTGAATATGTGTGGTTAGTGCTTGCTATAACATCCGGCCACGGGGCCCAGGCTCCCAGCCCTTGTGCTTTCTCTCCAGAAAGGATTGTGCAGCAATACATTGCTTTATATATCAACTTTTGCCTTTTCTTTTGTCATTAGCCAAGCCACTGTGAGAGGCAGGGGCTAGCTGCCAAGACGACTGCCCTTTTAGGAATACACGGTTAAAGGCTAGAAAGTGACGGCTGGCCTACCGTTTATCATAATAAGGCAAGGGGTGACTTTGCATAGACAAGAAGTACAGCCGTGCTTCCTGAGAGAGACAAAAGATAATCCAGGGCTCCGTGCTCCTCAGCAGTTCCATTGCCTCGGTCCCGGACATTATGGCTCATCCTGGGCGGGAGACACATAAATATCCTTTGGATTTTCTTCAGTAAGCACACACTAGAGGTTAATAACGTGGGGATGTTGGATTCCCTGCTGTTTTAAATAATTTCATGGAAAATCTAATGCAGGAGGACACTGCTTTAGAAAGGTTATTACCCTCATCAAGCGATAGCACTTCTTTCCTATTATTTGCCACCAATTCCTGGCCCTGATAGCTCCTCTCCCTTCATTTACCACAAATGATTCTTCAAAACGACACTGTGTGGTTGGGTGGAGAGGGGATTGGAGAAAGCTTAATCCCTAATCAGGGCCTTGTCAGTGCTGGCAGCGCCTGCATCTTTCTTCCTTCTGCTTGCTGGGGCTTAGGCACCTGCAGGGAAGCACACACCCTGGAGGGCTGGCCTGGGGAAGCCTGCCTTAGCCCCTCCCGGGGTATTTCACACGGTACTAGAGCCCAGGGGAGCCTCAGGGCAGTTCAAGTCCCAGTAGCCCTCTAAGCTCTTTTAAATTAAGTAGCGTCCCGATTTTACAAATTCTCAAGTCATTATCCCCACCGTGGGAGGCAGATACTTAGAACTCGGTGTTCAGATGGGCTCAGCGTAGTTTTCAGGGCTAAGGATCCACGTGGGCTGCTCTCTGTGGACTGTGTGGCTCAAGCTCACAGAGTCCCAGTCCTTTCCTATGAGGACATCAGGCTTTTTGAGGTGACCACGCCCTCCTTTGCCAACAGGTGCCATGTGACTAAATTCTGGCCAATGAGATATGAAGTTTATTAGATAGTTGGGTGGTATCTTTAGCATGGTGGGTCAGAGTCAGAGAGAAGTTTAGTTTTTGGCTTTTTCTGTTCGCTGACCGCCTATACCAGCCTTGGCTGTAAGAGGTTCTTAAAATGTGGGCCTTTGAGTTTTAAAATCAAGTTAGTCCCAGACACAGTCCAACAGTTAGACACCCTGCTTCTTTTTCTTCCCCCCAGAAGAAACGTAGGTACGCCAGTGGGGATCGCGGTGGTTGTCTGTGACAAAGAGCTATTGTCGCCGTAGCTGAGGGTAGATAAGTACCATGGCAAGAGGAGCTTGCATCGATGGCACCTGGCTCAGGTTTCTTGGCACCTTCACACATGCGGAAGGGTCTATACACATCCTTCCCTGGTGCTGTCCGTCCCTGCTGTGGTGGCCATGTCACCTCCATCACAGATGTGCACTGAGCTGAGTGTGAGCCTTCTTAACCATCGGCTGTGAGCTTCAGCCTCCAGCTCCTCTCTTGCGGGCTTTCTTTGTTGGATGTTTTGGTGACGCTTACTATAACATAATCACAGAGCCAAAACAGCTGTGAACTGATAATTTTGTTTTGTTTTTGACTTTTCTGTTTCCTGATAGATGAACACCGACCACAGGAATGATTATTAACTGGAAAATCTGGTTATACTTCCTTTGCATAAAATTCTTCAGTTTTTTACTTGTCTGACTATCAAAATCATCCTTTTCTAGCCAGGAAAGCACAGTACTGAGCTCATATTCAATACTCCAAAATAATTCGTTAGTTGAAAAGGGGAACAAGTTAATACTCTTTCTGAGTACCCATTATGTGCTGGAGTCGTTGTTCCTTGTGACTGTTCATCATCTACATGACATTGGGTGGGGACCGAAATGTGGAAGTTTACCTCTGGGCTGAGGAATGCTGACATACCCTTATGTGTCCCCTCATATATCTCATTTAATTACCACAAAAATCACTATTGAGTAAAGGCAGGAGGCTCCATTGGAATAAGCATTTATTCACAATTCACACAGCTGTGAAGTTGGGATTTAAAATTTTATTAGCATATACTAATTATACATAATAATTGGATTCATCCTGACACTGTCTCCGTGTCCATAATGTATTCTGACTGTATTTGTTGTCCATTACCCTCCTATGTTCCCTCCCCTCCAGGCCCCTCCTCTTTTCTGTTTCCAGCTCTCTCTTTTTGTGACACTGTGAGCTTAATGAGAGTTGCTTATAGATGCGTGAGGCAAAGGTCATTGACAGAATATGGGCAATGTAGTCGGGGCTGCAGTACTGAAGGGCATACCTCTTCTTCTCCATGGAAGTCATCAGGTCTCTATAGGTCGTCAGGCATGGGTAGGGCCTCACTGCCCCTTCTCGGTGATGGGGAATTGATAGATCTAACCCTGTAGGTCCTGTACAGGTAACCAGAGCTGCTGAGAGTTCAGAGCAATGAACTCAATGCAATGCAGAGTGCAGTGGCCCTGTCCTGCCCAGGAGACACCAGTCCCGACACTCCACCCTTACTCCAGCTCTTAGAGCTTTCTTCTCAGTCTTCTCGTTCTTCCCTAAGTGTTCGAGGGGATCGTATAGACGTGCCAATTAAGACTGAGCATTCATTCATCACTTAATCTCACCGCTTCCAACAGTTAGGAGATTCTGTAGTAATTACTTTCCGTAGCAAAAAGAAGCTTCTTCGACCAAATCTGGTGGAGGCACCAGTCTATGATCATAAACCTAAATAGTTCCAAGGTGACTTGACAGGCACAACATGTCCATTTAGCAATATAGCTACAGTAGCTTCCCCAGGAGGGATTATGCCCCTTCTAGTGATGCACTTTTGACCAGGTTTAGAGTATTGGACATGAATTCTCTCCAACCAGAAAGTGGTTGGCTACCCTGAAACAGCCATGTCTCTGTTGTACCAGTGGGCACGTCTTGCTTAGCAGATCATCAGTGCAGTAGGCCAGGTCAAAAGCTGAATAAGATCATTAGTGATGATTCTTCCACGTTGATGTTTCTTCACATTAATAAGCAAGAGGAGTCATTGTCAGCTACATAATGAGTTTGAGGCCAATCTGGGCTGTATGATGTCTGTCTCTAAAAACAAACACGAAAAAGATTGTAGTGGTAGGTGTTATAAAAATGGGAGAAATTGTTTAGAAACCACCGAGGAGAAGTGGTTTTGAGACACTGTGGACCAGTGTGTACATTGTGGGTGAACAAAACTGATGCTATCTTATTGTTCCCCCAAACTCTAAGCTGTGCTATTCCAGAATCTATTTCTGCATGCTGCTGCACAGAGCATTCTAACGATTAATTACAAGGGAGATGAATTTCCATTTTGCAGGTTGTATGGGAAGGCCTGGACCCATTTGCCACAGGGCTATGGCTCCCCACGGGGATGCAACTGAATCTGCTGTACTTTTTTGGGTGCTTTTTGAGGATGCTCAGAAGAGTATCTCCGTGGAAAGTTAAATGAACTCAGAGTTTTAATGAAGTTCTGATTGACAGGCTAGGGGAGAGTTGGGCCAAACTAAATAGTCATTCCTGGGAGACAGGAACACCTTGGAAGATGAGATCATCCTCTGTCTTCTCTGGATGTATCCTCTGTTGATTCACAGGCCAGGTGTTATGGGTGGGGGTACTTGTGTTATTGGCAACCCCCTACAAAAGAACAGAATTCTTCCACGGGCCCGCTGCTGAGGGGTTTTGTTTGCATGCCCTACCTGTGAACTGCATTTAAAAATGCATTTTGAGCTTTGAGCTAATGTGAATGACATTCAGCGAGATTGCCAAATGCTGGTAATTTAGTCTCATTTCCCCATTAATGTGGGCCCACCTGTGATGAATTGGGAGCTAGATAAGCACATCAGTTTTAATTAGATATTTCAGAGTCTGGGTCTGGCTGAACAGCAGCATCCATTCCTATCTATTTAGTAGTGGAATACTTTAGCACATTCTTCAGAGAAGTTCACAGCCCCCATTTGTCCTTCCCGTTTGATTTTCAGATATCCCTCTCAGGGGCTGGATTCCCAGGTGCCTGTGCTTGTGCAAATAGAGGAGAGGATCACAGAGTCTGCGAGGGGAGCCGTTCAATTAGAGGTGTTTTTTTTTTTTTTATATCAAGAATCGTGAATCAGGGAACCTTGAAAAGACACATTCCATCACTGGTTGTCTGAGAAATGCTGAATGTGGGGATTAATACCCATGCTCCTCAAACACTGATCTGATTTAAACTGGGCAGCGAGGTATAGAATAGATCTTGGATGAGCATCTGGCAAAGAAAGAGGTCAGTTTTCAGAGTTACAGATATGACCTTCTTTTCTTCATGTATGTTTTCTGATGCACCCGGGTCTTGGCAGAACTTAATGAAAGGAACTATAAACGTGAGGCTATCTTACATTTTTGGAAGATAAGAATTACTAGACAATAAGCCTTTTAAACTTACTTTTAATTGCAATCTTTCCATCGGCCCCGCACCAGCTCTTCTGTGCCTTTCCTGTAAGTACTTCTACCTGGTTGACTGCAAATCTTGGGAGGGAGAAAGTGGGTCTTCCTTGCTGCAACTTTGTTTTAAGGCTCAGCCTGGTGGCTGTTCCATGGAAGGTGCTTCTGGGACACTGGTCCTTCTCTGGAGTGCAAAGACCCTAAGACTTCTGTTACACCCTTTGTTCCTTCTGTCCCTTTGCTCACAGCAATCAGAATACGATCTTCACATCACTCTTTGGAGAAACTGATTTTCCCCTCTTCCAGCAGGTATACATGACAGTTAATCTTTACTTTAGTTACCTCTTACCCTAGTGGCTATGTTTTCATTCTTTTTTTTTAAAGAATACAACAAAATATCATAAAATAAGATAAAATCTTTCACATCAAAGTTGGACTAGACAAACCAACAGAAGGAAAAGAGTCCAAGAGAAGGCACAAGGATCAGCGACCACTCATTCTCACATCAGGAGCCTCATAGAAACACTAAACTGGAGGTCATGATATATACACAGAGGACCTGGTGCTGACCTGTGCAGCCTTGTGCATGCTGCCTCAGTCTCTGTGAGCTCATAGGAGCTTTTCTCATGTTCGGGAGAGCCCACCAACATATAATTGAACTCCAGAGGCTTTTTAAAGGGGGGGGGGGTTGTTGCTGTATTGGATTTTTGCTTTTTTTTTTTTGAGAAAGAACTTAAGGTTGGGTTGTTAGGGATAGGGAGAGGATCTGGAGGTATTCAGGGAAGGGGAAGAATAAGATACATTTGAATTTATAAATTGTTTGAATAACAAAAATATAATAATAAAAATATAAAATACCTTAAACAGAAAACAAACACACAAATCTATTATATCATTTTTCATTTGTTTTTCTTGGAAGAAGAATATTAAACAGTTGGCCGCAGGTACATCACAGTAAGGTTTTAAAAAATCTGGATACACACAAAGGAAAAAACAAGATCTGAGCTGGTAGTGCTGTTTGGGATGAATCAGGGTGTTGTTGCTTATTTTAAAACATAGGAAGGAGAAATGCCACACAACAGGACTCACATGGGACAGACGGGGGCAGGGACGGGACAGAGACTGGTCCCTGGGGACAAGAGTGGAGGAAGAGTAAGAGGGGAGGGGGAGAGGTGGGCAAGACCAACCTTTTATAAGGGAACATAGCAAATGTGTACAGGGTGTGCTCTTAGTGGCTGCAGCTGAGGACATATCCTGTCAGGACCCTAAGGGCAGGCCAGTACAGATGCCTGAATTTTAACATTCCTCCCTTTGGATTATTATAAAAAGGGGTAACAGGTGAGGCAGAGATGAGGAAGCCGTGTTCTTGAGACTGATTCCAGCTGAGCTGGGGGGCATCGATCATCTTTGGGGGACCTGAGAAAGCTGGGGTGCTGGTCAAGTCTAGGAATATCTAGCTATTTCACTCCACTGTCCAGGCTCTATGGGGCCATCTGGTGCCTCTTGGACCTGGCAAGATGCTGTTGGAGGTGGATCCATTATAGTGGTAGAACTCTCACAGACTAATAGCTTATCAGTTTCTGTTGATTAGTGTTAAGACTATGAACTTGTGGAGTCTTAATATAACAGCAGCACAGTAAGAGAGAAATCTGGAACATGTTTAATCCTTTTAGATGTCTAGAGTCACTTTTCCTTATCACCAATTAAGCTTTCTTATCTTTATATAAGCAAGCCTTTATCCATGGGTCAAGTAACCTTCCACTTCCTTAGGCTGTTCCTAGCAGGTGCTTTGCCAAAGTGACTAAAAGAAGGCAGACTTCTAAGTATTCATTAAATAATGTCTGTGGCTGGGCATTATGGTGCACACACCTTTAATTCCAGCACTTGTGAAGCAGAGGCAGGCCTTTCTCCATAAGTTAGAGGTCAGCCTGGCCTAGATAGGAAGTTCCAGGTCAGTCTGAGCTGCATCGTGAGACCCTGTCTCTTGAAAATGTTTGTATACTCCAGTACAAAGTAATTCTCAAATATATTAAAAATTTAAAAACTTGTCTGAAATATCAAGCATTAAGAATGTAATATTTTTCTTTATTAAAGCAAAATTGACAAACTAAAATTATACTACAATTATACTTTTAGAAGTGTTCATTCTTGGAGATAAAATGGGTTAAAGATTTGCATCAGAACTTTTAGAAAATATTTTTTTAAGTTTCTGACTACGAAATATATTACTTTTATATTCAGGAAACATGCTATGAAATATATAGAATGCCTTTAAATAGAAATATCTTTGGCTGGATGTAAAGTTTGATATAATATCCCATGAGTCTGTCTGTAGAAGAAGTTGAGTGGTCCTGTGGAGAGGAAGGTGGTGTCCTGAAAAAAAGCAGAGAAAACAGAGTTAGTTGTCTTGGTAGAGTTAGTTTGACATCTGCCATGCTAATATCTGAATCACCATAGAACGTTACCACAATGCTTTGTTTTAGAGGGGCGAGGTGGTTTCAGATTGTCACTATAAACTACCACAAATCATGGCTGAAAGAGAAAGTGGTGGGTGTAGCCTTCAGCACCAGGCTCTGTGGCTTGAGTTTATATGTGACTATATTGATTTCTTTCACTCCTGAGTGAACACATTGAAGATAACCATCAAGCTTCCTGCTTTACTTCTTCCCTATTTGCTTTGCAAGTTGCCCTTTCCAAGATGAGAATCTGGTTACAGCTCTGCTTTCACAGGTTCTGCTTGCCTGTGAGGTACCATCCAGACTCCTCAACATGACGGACAAGCAGGATATTGTTATGTTGGCCCTGTCTTGCTTTTCAGTTCATCTGCGAAGCTGTGCAGGACTTTGTTACTCAGCATGCACTTCCATGTAGAATCATCCTCTATTTCTTCTCCATCTGGTTTTGCGTGATCATATACACCTTTATTACAGACTTTATTTTTTAAATGCAATTTAGTTTATGATTTCCCCCTTTTGTTAAATGTAGATTCTTTTCTCATACAATACAATCTGAATACAGTTCCTCCTCCCTCTACTCCTCCCAGTTTCTACCCACCTCCTCTCATATCTGGATCCACTCTCTTTCTGTCTTTCATTAGAAAAGAACAGGTTTCTAAGAGATGGCAGCAAAACAGAAAACACAATAAGATGAAATGAAAATCAGCATATTGAAGCTGGACAAGCCAGCCAACAGGAAAACGACAGCCCCAAGGGAAGGTGCAAGAATCAGAGACCCACCCATTCACACAGTCAAGAGTCCCAGAAAAGTACTAAACCAAAAGTTATAGCATATGTGCAAAGGACCCGGAACAGACCTGTGTAGGCCCTGTGCTTGCTGCTCCAGTCTCTGTGAGTTAATATCAGTTGTTTTGGAAGGTCTTGTCTCTCAATGTCCTCCAAACCCTGTCTCCCCAACCCATTCTGCTTTCTCTTCTGCAGGCTTTCCTGAGCTCTGAGGGGAAGGCTTTGATGGCAACATCTTGTTCAGAGCTCTGTCTTTCCATGTTGTAGGAGTGTGGGGCCTTTTTGTTCTATCCTGCCCAGCTAGCTTACACCCAAAATAATCACACAGAAACTGTATTAATTAAAACACTGCCTGGCCCATTATCTCTAGTCTCTTATTGGTTAATTCTCACATCTTGATTTAACCCATTTCTACCAATCTGTGTAACACCACAAGGTTGTGGCTTACCGGGAAAGATTCTAACCAGTGTCATTCTCAGACAGAAGCTTCATGGCGTCTGCAACACTGCCCTTCTTCCCAGAATTCTGTTCTGTCTTCCACACCTATCTAAGTTCTATTCTATCAAAAGGACAAGGCAGTTTCTTTATTCAACCAATGAAAGCAATACAAATACAGAAGGACCTCCAACACCATTCCCAGGCCTGTCTATCTGTGTATTGTCTGGCTGGGGGTCTCTGTATTTGTTCCAGTCTGCTGCAAGAGGAAGCCTCTCTGGTGATGGCTGAATAACACACCAACCTGTGAGTACAGCAGAATATCACTAGGAGTTTTTTTATTTTTTATTTTTCTTTTAGAGCAGTAATATTTGGTTTTATCCTAGGTCTCTGGGCTATCTCGACTCTGGTTCTTGTCACCTAAGCAGATCTGAGTTCTGAGAACTCATTGAGGAGGAACACTTCAGAGCTGGATTCACCAAGATGCTGACTACTTTCTTACTCTAGGATACCTGAACTCTGATCTCAGATGTGCTTCATCCTGGCTCAGTGTCCTACTCCCTAAGAGATGAGTATCAGATTATATAGTTTACACAATGTTGTTTTAATCTCCCAAATCTCAAATTATCTCATGGTTTTCTTTGTTCTCAGCTTGCAATTAATCACTCCCTTCTCTGAAAACAAAATGTTACCAAGATATCAGATCATGGAAGGCAGATCTTCACTGTATATTCTTATTTACATGGGTACACATTGTTTGATCTAAAGTAGTTTAAAGAGTATTCATTTATTTTTAGCACTGGATACTAAGGAAAAAGCCATGCTAGTTCAATTATAGACTACTCTTTGTCTCACTTTAGGCAGTGTAATACATGTATGGGGGAAGCCTTCAAAATTGTCTTTGAATCTTGTTCTCAATCCTATACTATTGAGAAATTAAACCACAGTTTCTGAAGAGAGCCCAACCTTCAGCATTTTAAAAAAGTTTTGCACATGCAATTTCTATGTTTGGACAACTGTCCTTGAATTTAGCTTAAGCTGAACCAAATCTGTATTTACACTACATTTTGACACATTCTATTCTAACCTTGAACAATAACAATTAATAATATAATAGTTCTTTCCTTTTCTTTGTGTGTATGTGACTTGCATGGTGTATGTATGTGTGTGTCTCAGTTGTACATGCCTGTGCATGAACTTAGAGGGAAAAATTGGGTGTTCTTCTCTTCCAGTGAATCTGGCTGGTCAGTGACCCCCAGAATCTACCTGGTACTGACCCCGCCCTCTGCCCCAGTGCAGAAGTTCTTAAATGTCACCATCCATAACCATCAGTGAAATGGCTGGATACAAGATTTATAACAACAACAACAAAATTGATAGTCCTTCTATACATAAATGCTGGTAACAAAATCAGGGAAACAACACTTCACAAAACTAAAAATAATATAAAATATCTTGGTGTAACTCTAACCAAGCAAATGAAAGACTTGTATGGCAAAACTTCAAGTCTTTGAAAAAAGAAATTGAAAAAGATATCAGAAGGTGGAAAGCTCTCCCATGCTCATGGATTGGTAGGATTAACATAGTAAAAATTACAATCTAACCAAAAGTAATATAAAGATTCAGTGAAATGTATTTTCCAGATGATCCTACAGGGAATATCTTGAGAAGATTCTGTGCTGGTTAAGTTTTTGTCAACTAGGCACAGGCTGGGGCCATATAAGAGGAGGGAAACTTAACTGAGAAAATCCCCCATCAGACAGCCCTGTAGGTAAGTTTGTGGGGCCTTTTCTTGATTAATAATTGATGCAGGAGGGTCCAGCCCGCTGTGGATGGTACCAACCATGGAGAGGTTGTCCTGGGCTGAGAAAGCAGATCAGAGAGGCACATCCCACGCTCTAAGAGGTGCTATTCATAAGCAACCCAGCTTCCTCTATGGCTGTAGCCTAGATCTACAACTGAACACTAAGATGCTGCTCCCTAATGCTGATCGTTCCAGAGAACAGAATGAATTCCGCACGCCAATGAGGTTAGCAGTTCTCTTCTGCAGCTGAATGCTAGATTATATGCCGGTTTCTGATGCACAAAGGTCTCCCCTGCTGTCCTTCTCCTACAGTTGCTTCTGTTTTCCCACACTGCAGACTGCGGCTTAGTCTTGGAAGTCCTGCATTGACTAGGTCATGAATGTATAGTTAGCAAAGCCAGCTATAGAGGCTTAGCTCACATCCAGTTCAGATGTGTCTAGATGATTGGTTTGTTGTTTGCTTTTAAATTTCCAGGGAAGGAAAACAAACTGACTATCCATTGTTTAGCGCTGGCTAAATTGAAATGGAAACACGACAATTTCTCCAGCAGATTTACTTTCCTTTTTATGCTTGCCGAATGTTCCCTCCGACTGATGGAAAGAAATGGAGCCTGGGAGGATGCCAAATGGCAGAAGGAAGTGTGACCTGAGATTAAAAATGTCCAAGGGTAAACTTTTGAATGGACAATCTGCAGCATGATTTTAAGATAGAGATGAGGTGAATGTCATTATTTTTATCAACTCTGTTCATTTCCTCCTCTCTCTTATTGAAACCTCTCTTTGTAGGGAGTAAATTTACCCCTGTGTGACTGTGCTTTCTCGTTCTGAGCAAAGGTCTCAGGGCTAAGGAAATGGCATGGCCTTCTCCATGCCTGAGATTGACATGTTTGTTGGAGGAAGATGTTTGTATAAAAGCTGACCTTTAACATGAGAAGGATACGTGCAGCATTCTCAGAGGGTAGTTTCCTTGTTAACAGAATACTGCCAGATCACTTTTCCCTTGCTGAGATCCCATACTGAGATTAGCTGCCCACTCCCTGTTTTCCCTGTATGTAATAAACCCATCAGGTATTCATTCCATTCAAGCATACGAGTAACCCAATCCCAGATTCACGTCACTTTGTGTTTGTCCTTAATCTCCAATTGCTCCCAATTAGGTCACCAGACTCAGCCAGACAGATGGGCACTTCTCAACAACCACCTTCTACTTTAATGTTGGTTTTTATTTTATTTTATTTTTTTTACCCATAAACAGTAAACAAGGGGAGGAGTCTGATCAGCTCCTTCCCCAGGCGTAACGAAATGCTGATGGACCCAGTCTTGTGTAAGTCGTCTGCAAATAACCATAGTTGCAGTGAGTTCATGCCTGTAGCACCGTCCCATGTCTAAGAGACACTACAGCACCAGCCCTCCTTTTTGGCTCTTATATTCCTTCTACTCCTTCTCTGTGGGAAGGGGTGACAGATGTCTTCCTTCGGGTAGAGCACTCACCAGCCATTTACTCCCCACGCATGAATCAGCAGCTGTGATTGTGAGTGGTCTGAAGTGACCACTGCTCACTTATAAAGAAGCTTCTCTGAGGATGACTCAGCAGCACTAACTCCAGATGTCTCAAGAAGGCACTTCAACACCATGTCCATTTAGCGAAAAGAGGGTGGTTAAGTTTTCTCCTCAGACCTATGACCTTATCAGCCACAGGTTGTTGGCCAGGTTTACAGCACAAGGTTTAAATTACCTCCTGTGGACTGGGTCTCAAGCGGAAGCAGAGAACGGCTTCTGCTCCCTAATAGTCACACCACTACCTCACACAGGGGTGAAGGCATGCCTTGTTAGACGGGCCATGATTGTAGCTCATGGATACACAGTCGTGTCAGACCATTGAGGACTTTTCTCCCCAGCAACTTGGTAACAGCCTCTCTGGAACTATGAACGACAGCCAGCAGGGAGGAATTTCCACCTCGCTCTAGCTTGATTTCTCAAAGTCTTATAATCCAATTGTACAGGATCTTCAGCAGTAGGGTCTTAGGAATTCAATCCAATGGATAACCAAGAGTTTCAGTAATAACCCATTTTATTTGGGCCCTTTCTAACTAATGCCTCTTAAGTCTATATTATTCAACTGGTACTGAGTTGTTTTTATTTTTTTTAAACAAGCTTTGGTTTCCAGAAGGATCATTATTTGCTCACACAGGACACCTCCACTCACAACACATTCTTCTTTTTTTTTTTTTTTTAGTTTTTCTTTTTTATCTTTAGTAACCAAAATAGATTCTTTTTTCATACAATACATCATGACCACACTTTCCCCTCATCCCTCTCCTCCCAGTGACCTACCACATCTTCTCTTCCCAAGATTCACTCCATCTCTGTTTCCTCTTCTGGAAAGAGCAGGCCTCAAAGAGACAACAGCTAAACAGGACAAAATGAAAAACAATAGTACAAGGTGAAAGACCGCATGTCAAAGCTGGACAAGGGAAACCAAAAGGAGGAAAAGTGTCTTAAAAGCAGGCAAAAGAGTTAGAGGTACACCTGATCTCACTTTTTGGAGCCCCACAAAAACACCAAGCCAACAGCCATAACATATAAACAGAGGTCCTGGTGCAGACCCATGAAGACCCTGTGTTGGCCACTTCAGTCTCTGTGAGCCCATGTGAGCCTTGCTTAGTTGGTTCAGTGGGCCTTGTTCTCCTGGTGTCCTCCATCCCCTCGGACTCCTACAACCTTTCTGCCTCCTTTTCCACAGAGTTCCCTGATATCCTAGGGGAAGGACTTGACAGAGACCTCCAATTTAGACTCTCTCTTTGAATAACATCTGGATGTAGCTCTATGCACCCACTCCCATCTTTTGCTAGAGGAATTCTCCTCAATGATGACTGGACAAGGTACCAATATGAGTATAGCAGAATATCATTAGAAATAATTGCGTTGATTTTTTTTTTTATTTTTTGGCAATCATGTTTGGTTCTATTCTAGATCTGTGGACTGTTCAGTTTCCTATTTCAGGCCAGGCAGTGCAGGGTTCCTCACATTAAACCAGGTAATGGTGGCCACTACCACAAGTTCTGCACCACCACTGCCCAGCACATTTTGTAGGAAGAACAGATTGTAGATTGAGGGTTTTGTGGCTGGGTTGGTATCCAGGTTTCTCTTTCTGTGGATTCATGTGGATTCAGAGTATCATCTTGTGCCAAAGAGAGTAGAACACAGAAATGAAGGCTCCATGTAGGTACAAACTCTACTTCTCTACTTTCAATAAGCTGCATGGATATTTGTTGGCTGGAGGCTGCTCATTCATTTCTAGCCACCCAGACCCGAAATAACCACACAGAAACTGTATTAATTAAAACACTGCTTGCCCTATTAGCATATACATATGTCTAGTTAGTTCTTACAGCTTAAATTAACCCATTTCTATTAATCTGTGTATCATCATATGGTTGTAGCCTACCAGTAAGGTTACATCCAACTGTGACAGCTACATGGCGTCTCCCTGACTCTGATTTCTTTCTCCCAGCATTCAGTTTAGTATTCCACATAGCTCTATTCTGCCCAGGCACAGACCAAAGCTTCTTCTTTCTTAACCAATGATAATAAAACACAGCATACAGAGGGGAATCCCATATTAGATACTGTCAACAGCAATAGAGCACTGTTGTCAGTTTTCAGAGAGTAACCTGTACTAGCATCAGCCTGGGTCATTTCGGGATCTCCAAGGGACCTCCTTGACTAGCAACTCAACTGAATGAAAGTCTTGCCTCGATACCAAGGATGACCAGTTCAGACCCTGTGTCCTCCATCACTAGGATCATCCTCATAGACTTCAGGAAGTTTCCACTACACTATGCTACTACCCCTGCCTCTCATAAATGCTCCCCAATTCCATCTGTCTCTCCCTGCACTCTCTCCTTTCATTCTTTCCCAATGCCTGGTCATTCTTTCTCATATTTTTATACCCCCACACAGTCTACCCACAAAGTTTATTCCCCTTCCCAGGGAGGTCCGTCCATATGTACCCCTAGAGGTCTCATCTTTACTTAAGCTCTTTGGGTCTGAGGATTGTAGCTTGATTATCATTTATTAATAGCTGATATCCACTTATAAGTGAATGGACACCATATTTATCTTTCTGGGTCTAAGTTACCTCACTCAGGATGATTTTTTTCCAATTGCATCAATTTGCCTACAAATTTTATGATGTCATTTTTTTAACAGCTGAGTAATAATCCATTGTGTAAATGTACCATAGCTTCCTTATCCACTCTTCAGATGAGAGGTTAATAGACATAAAATAACATTGTATTCATACGTTGTAAGTTTTGATTAACCTTTCCCCCACCCAACTCTCCTTTTCCGTATCTCCCCAGATCCATTTCTACTTCAACCATTTCACCTCTAGCGCTAACTCCTTTACTTTCAAATTTCGTTGTTCTGCCATTCCTTCTCATTTAACACCCCTCCCACAATTGCCCTTTTCTAGGTTCCTCTCCTTCATAAGCAATCTCAATAAATATTCTCACTATTGGAGCTAGGGTTTTCATATGAGAGAATATGCAGCCTTTGTCTAGCTCTGCCTGGGTCACCTCTCTCTGTTTTATTATTCCAGTTCCACCCATTTTTCTGAAAATTTTGTAATTTAAATTTCTTTATATGTGAATGCAATTCTATTGCGTATATGTAGCAGCATTTTGTTGTGCAACAGTTAATTGGTATTTTTGTTTGTTTGTTTATGTTCTGAGACAGGGTTTTGGTAGTTCTGTGTCCTGGAAATACCTCTGTAGATGAAGCTAGCCTTGAAGTCACAGAGATCCCACATGTCTTCCCGAATGGTGGGATTAAAGGTGTGTGCTACAATCGCCTGGCTCATCAGTTGATTGACATATAGGTTTTTGCAATTCTTGTCTACTGTGAAGAAAGTAACAATGAACATGGGCGTGCAAGCACTCAGGAGTGAGATAGCCGGGCCATATGGCAGATCTATTTTTAACTTTTTTTTTTTTTCGAGAAAGGGTTTCTCTGTGGCTTTGGAGCCTGTCCTGGAACTAGCTCTGTAGACCAGGCTGGTCTCGAACTCACAGAGATCTGCCTGCCTCTGCCTTCCGAGTGCTGGGATTAAAGGCATGCGCCACCACCGCCCGGCTAATTTTAACTTTTTGAGAGACTTCCACACAGATTTCCATAGTAGCCATATCAGTTTACACTCCCACCAACAGTGAATTAAGCATTCTCATTTTCCAACATCCTTCCAGCATTTGCTGTCATTTTTTTAAAAGTAATAGTCATTTTGATTAGGGTGAGGGGGAATCACAAAGTAATTTTGATTTGCCTTACCTTGATGACTAAAGATGTTGGCAGCGCACTGGAGATTATAATTTAATAACATTTTCTCCTTCCTATTCCTCCCTCTAAGTCTTCTTGTATACCCTTCCTTACTCTTCAGATTTATGGCCTCTTTTATCACTCAATGTTCATTGCATACACATGTATGCATATATACATATCTATTCCTAAAGATAACCTCTTCAGTCTATTTAATGCCACCTGTATGTATGTTTTTATGGCTGACCATTTGGCACTAGACCACCAATTTGTGTGTTCTTCCCTGGGGACAGCCACCTCTCCCATTCTCAGATTTTCTCAGTTGCCTTCTTTGTGTAGGCTTGAGGCCTTGTGGTCTTTTCTCCATCCGGTTTGGCATTTTAATTTGGCATCATCCTTTTTCAGCTCCTGGTTAGGCAGTCATGTTGGCGATAATTTATGGCTGTAGCTTCTGATATTCCAGGAAGCACAATCTTGCAGCAAACTCCCTGATCCTCCGGCTCTTACAATCTTTCCATCCCCTCTTCCATAATGTTCTCTGAGCCTTAGGGTGGAAGTTTTTTTTTTTGCAGATGTGCCCATTAAGAATGGGCTCCACAACTCTGAGTTTTGGTTGGTTGTGGTTTTCTGTAGTGGTCTCCATCTGTTACAAGGAAAAGTTTACCTGGTGAGGGGTGAAGACTTCACTTACCTGTGGGTATAAGGACAAATGATTAGAGATTGTTATTAGGAATTATGCTGATTTTGTAAATTCTTCTCCAATAACCAGGACTTCACCTGCACTGAGTGGTTTCCCTCTTGTTGAGTGGGTCTCAAGTCCAATTAGAGAGCAATTGGTACCAACAAGGTATGGGTTCTGCGACTGCATCTGTAAGATTATTGTGCTGTGCTGGTCATTGATGTGGTTCATATGCCTCATAGCTGTGTAGGACTGTTGATTCCTTCTTACTCTGGATGCTTGCAGAGTGCCTCCCAGTAGCATGAAACCTGATCATCAGCGATGGAACATTAAAATTAATTTCAGGACAGGTTCTCTGGGCTCACTGTCTGAAATGCATGGCATCTTTAGCACTTAAAACTTAACTTCTACCTTTAAAGAGTAACCAAGGGCAACAACCATAGGCTGTCTGTTTTGAGAGCCTCTTGAACAGCCATGGCCAACAACAAAATAAAGGATTTCTCATGTCTGGTATTAGAGTTTTTGCTAGGTGCCCTTTGACTCTTGGAGGGAGCATTGGCAGTTCAGATGATAGATTTCATTAAGGATATAGGTTTATATATCTTTATTAGTATATGTCTATATTAATATATTATCATAAAATAATATTATTACATATTATATAACATAAAATATATAATTATATATTATATTAATGTATAACTATGTTAATATATACATGTTAATACATTAAAATTAAGTGTATTTTACTTTTTGGAAAATAGCTAATAGTATGATTTCATGCCTGTTTCGCTCAGAAATCTTCATTGTCATTTTATCCACTGTTCTGTATTTATTCTCCCTTTCTTTAAAGAGCCTCCTTTTTCCTATTTCTTTTCTATCTTTTGTATTCTGCTACCCATTGCCTTCCTTCCATTTTCCTGTATTGAAATACTTCAAAAACACTTATTAGAACTTTTTTCCCTCCATTACTCCCCCACTCTAGTTCCAAAGCCTGCTTTTCTGATTGGATTGTTTTCTTGATGTTCAGTTTCTTGAGTTCTTCGTATGTTCTATATATTAATCCACTGTCAGATCTATAGCTGAGATAGAATATCTCCTATTTTCTTTTTCTCAGTTAATATTTTCCTTTGATATACATAAGCTCTAAAGTTTCCTAATCTCCCATTTGCCAATTATTGGCCTTCTTTCTTGATGAACGTTGGTCCTATTAGAAAGTCAGAACCTGGAAAAAACCTAGATGCTCTTCAATGGAAGAATGGATGAAGAAAGTGTGGAATATATACATATTAGAGTACTACTCAGTGGTAAAAAACAAAGACAAAGCTTTTAGTAGACTTGCTTTTCTTGTGTTTAGTGTTTTAACTAAAATAACGCACGAGGGTTATTTCCTGGCTCTGTCTGTCTGGTGGTACAATGCCTCATATACTTGGATGGACATTTTCCTCCGTAGATTTTATTGAGAATGTTTTCTGTGACTTCAGTCTGAGTGCTTCTCTTTCTTCTATGCCCATAATTTGCAGATTTTGTATTTTTGTTTTGTCCCAGAAATGCCTTATGCTCTATTCATACTTTCATATCAATGTCTTTGCCATTGTCTGAATGTTTCAACTCATTGCCCTGTCTTCAAGCCCTAACTTCTTTCCTCCTCTTGGTACTTTATACAGAACCTTATATTTGATTTGATTTATTGACCTTTTAATTTTTACCACTCTGGTTTTCTATTTCATTATCAAATTCTATGTTCAGTATCGTATAGTGACATCTTTATGTCATTCAGTGTGTTTGTTCTCCCTGAATTCATTCAGAAGTTTCTGTCCTCTTTGATTTCTTTGAACACAGTTACAGTCATACTTTGGAATTTTACTGATTCATTCTCATTGATAGCTATTTCTGTAAAGTTAGTAATTTATTTATATATTTTAAACTACATTTTAAGTTATTCTTTGAGAATTTTATATGACTACAATAAAATTTTGACCATGTTCACCTTCTGTTACTCCATGTTCTAAATCCTTTCTCAATATTTCCTTCCCCGTTTCATGCTCCTTCCCAACCACTGAGTCCAAATAGTGCTGCCCTTCATTCATGGATGTGGGGCCATCCACTGGAGTATGATCAACTCGTCAGGTACCGCCCCCTGAAGAAAGCTGCATTGTCTTCCCCTAGCAGCCATCAACTGTTAGTTCCTCAGCTAGGGCTGAGGCCTATGGACCTCTCACACCCATGCTGGAATGTTGACTGGCTTGATGTTCTATAGGTCTTGTGCAAGCAGCCCAGTCTTCTGTGAAGTCATGAGTGCAGCAAGCCTGGAATTTCCAGGAGACTATTTCTCAGAAGTTCCTTACATTCTGTCTCTTAAAGGCCACCTGCTGCTCTTCCACAAGGTTTCCAGAGCTTTGGTAGAAGGGGTTATGATAGAGATCCCATTCACAATTGAACACTTCACAGACATGCGTTTTCTACTCTTTGGCCTGGTGTGAGTCTTTGTATTCATCATTATCCACTGTAAAAAGAAGCTTCTCTGATGAGGACTGAGAACTGCACTAGCAGAGATACATGAGCTCTTTTATCCGTGGGGTCTTGACTAGATTTTTAATACCAGATAAACATTTTCTCTCATGGAGAAGATCGTTTTTCTATTTTCTATAATTTAATTTATTTTTTAAGAAAGAAAACAGATTATCTTTTTAAATTTTACATACCAATCCCAGTTCCCACTCCCTCCCCTCCTCCCATCTCCTCCACTTACCCTCCTACCACACCCCTGTCTTCTCCTCAGAGAGGATAAGGCACATTGCTTTGGGGAATGTCCAAGGCCCTCCCTACCACATCTAGGCTGAGCAAGGGATTCATCCAAAGAAAATGGGTTCCCAAAGAGCCAGTAGAAGCAGTAGGGATAAATTCTGGTGCCATTGCTAGTGGTCCCACAGTCTGCCCCAGCAATACAACTGCCAACCAAATTCAGAGGGACTAGTTTGTTCCTATGCTGGTTCCTTCCCTGTCTGGCTGGAGTTGGTAAGATCCCATTAGTTCAGGTAGACTGTTTCAGTGGGTGTCCCTATCATGGTTTTGACCTCTTTGCCCATATTCTCACTCCTTTCACTCTCCATCTGGACTTTGGGAGCTCAGTCCAGTGCTCTACTGTGGGTCTTTGCCTTTGTTTCCATCAGTTGCTGGATTAAGGTTCTATTGTGACATTTAAGACATTCATCAATCTGACTATAGGGCAAGGTCAGTTTGGGCACCATCTCCTCTATTGCTTAGGATCTTAGCTGGGGTCATTTTTGTGATTTCTTGGGAATTTTGTTAGTGCCAGGTTTCTTGCTAGCCCTATAATGGCTCCCTCAATCAAAATATCTCTTTCCTTTCATCTCTGTCCTTCCTTCCTCTCGATTATCCCATTACCTCAAATTCTCCTCTTCCTTTCTCCCCTCCTCTTCCCCTTCTATCCTTCATCCTCCCCCCACCCCCATGCTCCCAATTTTGTCAGGCGATCTTGTCTATTTCCCCTTTCCAGGTGTATCTATGTATGTTTTTCTTAGGGTCTACCTTGTTATTCAGCTTTTCTAAGATCATGAACTACAGGCTCAATATTTTTTGCTTTACAGGGAGTATCTAGTTATGAGTGAGCACATACCATGTTCATGTTTCTGGGTATGGGTTCTCTTACTCAGGATGGTTTTTTTTTTCTAGTTCTATCCATGTGCATTCAAATTTCAAGATGTCTTTTTTTTTTTTTTTTTTTTACCACTGAGTAGTACTCCAGTGTGTAAATGTGTCACATTTCTTTATCCTTTCTTTGGTTGAGAGGCATCTAGGTTGTTTCTAGATTCTGGCTATTACAAATAATGCTTCTATGAACATAGATGAACAAATGTCCTTGTAGTATGATTGAGCATCTTTTGGGTATATGCCCAAGAGTGATATTGCTGCATCCTGAGGTAGGTTGATTCCCAATTATTTGAGAAACTACCATACTGATTTCCAAAGTGGTTGTACAACTTTGTACTCCCACCAACAATGGATGAGTGTTGCCCTTACTCCACATTCTTTCCAGCATAAGCTATCATTGGTGTTTTTGATCTCAGCCATTCTGACTGGTGTAAGATGGTATCTCAGAGTTGTCTTAATTTGCATTTCACTGGTGGCTAAGGATGTTGAACATTTCCTTAAGTGTTCTTTGGCCATTGAAATTTTTCTGTTGAGAATTCTCTGTTTAGTCCTGTACCCCATTTTTAAGTGAATTATTTGGAATTTTGATATCTAATTTCTTGAGTTCTTTATATATTTTGGAGATCAGTCCTCTGTCTGATGTGGGGTTGTGAAGATCTTTTCCCATTTAGTAGGCTTCCTTTTTGTCTTATTGACTATGTCCTTTGCTTTACAGAAGCTTCTCAGTTTCAGAAAGTCCCATTTATTTATTGTTGCTCTCAGTGTCTGTACTACTGGTGTTATATTTAGGTCCATGGAGAAGAGCTTAAATCCAGTCAGAAGGTGGAGACTACTAATTTTTGGAAAAGACCTTTTGCCTTGGTCTTCTGTGTTTCTAATGCATTTGCACTGGGATGTGAGCATCAGGAGTTAGGCTGTTGGTTCAATTGGTTTTTTCCCCCCCCTGCCTGCTGCCTTAGTAAAGGTTTCTATTGCTGTGACAAAACACCATGGCCAAGGCAAGATGGGGAGCAAAGGTTCTTTTTGGCTTATACTTAAATACTGCTGTTCATCACTGAAGGAAGTCAGGACAGGAACTCAAACAGGGCAGGATCCTGAAGGCAGGAGCTGATACAGAGGCCATGAAAGGGTGCTGCTTACTGGCTTGCTCATCCTGCTTTCTTGTAGAACCTAGGACCGACATCCTAGGAATGGCACTTCCTATCATGGGCTGGGTCCTCACCCATTGATCACTAAATGAGAACATGCCTTATACCTAGATCTCATTGAAGCAATTCTTCTACTGAGGTTCTTTCCTCTGATGACTCTAACTTGTGTCAAGTTGACACATGAAATCACCCAGTACACCCGCCATGTTGGATTGCTTTTTAATCATCTATTTTTCAAGTCAGGAGGGCCTAAGTTTTAACTGTATTGAGGTCTTATATCTCTGTGCTGTACTGGGTCTCTGTTGGTAGTCAGACCTTCAGCCCACATGCTTTGGGAATCCCTACAATATCCTGCATACACAAATGCTATTGAAACTATACACAATCACCCTGAAACTATAGCAATAATTTATTAGACAATATTCTCTCTCAATTATAATCAATCTTTTTGAAGTAAAGGATGTATCATCTCCATTAAGGTATTGGTTTCTAAGGGAATTAGTGGAAATGTAAAAAGATAAATTAAGAGTAGTGTCTAATATTGTGATAATAAAAGGCAAACTAAAGTCAATGTAAATAGAAGAGGGACAATGTTTCATTGTCTACCAGGAGGGTAGTAGCTCTGGTTAAAGACAGAACAACTGAGAGAAGTCAAGCAATACAATCTGATGGCCTTAAACAATCTCAGTTCTCAGAGTCCAGGAGACACAGACTACCCCAAACCAGTCAAGCATGATTTTTGGATAATACTATCAAAAGGAAATGAAAACAATAAAGGAAATGAAAGAAAAAATTAAAAAGAGGAAGAACAATGATAGACCAGGATAAAGTTTGCCTGCCTTTTTGATAATGGTCTTTAAAGAATTAATGAAGTTCAAGGCAGGGAGAGAGAGAGAGCGAGCAGAATGCAGTGGAGTCTGACTTCCATCTTTTGCCTGCTTACTGGTTCCAGTCTCAACTTTTAGCATTCCTTCCTGGACTCCCAGATGCCAGTCATCCCGGGACAGTCTTACTCCCATTGTGGGAGGTCCTTCACAGGTTTTGGACATGGTCATGTAGTTTGGTGAGCCTTCTCTGCATCTAGCACTTAGGATTGGAACCTGTGACTGTGTTCCTCTGCAGACTAGATTTCCACCTTGCTGAATACTGAAAGATTGTGGCTTAAGGTTTCTCATCTTGGTCTAGAAGTATTCTGCCAGTTATGGGTCAGCATATTGTCCCTTAACATTTGCCCTAGGTTCTCAGAGTGTGGAGTTCAGGGAGTGGCTAAGGGTTGAATCTGCTGACTCAGCTGGCTCCCTTTTTAAAAAAGGCATCTTTCAGATGTTCCTTGCCCTTCCTTGCACTCTGTCTATGCTGTGGCTAGGTTTAACTTTTGGGCTCTTTCCCCCTCTTTTCTGGTTGTTAAAATGTCTGTTGCTCAAAGTACTGTACAGATTTTCTGAGGCTTTCTGCCTTAAGCCAGGCAATCTGTTGTTGCTGTCCCTTTCACTGGGAGAAGAGAGCTGTCCAGACCACACCAATTCCCTTGCGATGGACGGTGGATTTTTTCTGTTTTGCTTTGTGAAGTTTCTGGTTTTGCTTTGCTTTTGAAACTGCAGATTTATTTTGACAGCTGTTGTCCATCTTTCCCTTGTTCCCCAGGGACGGCAGCGGACTGTGTCTGCCTGTCAACCTCTAAATTCCTAGAGCTATCTTTTTTAATCAAATAAGGCCATCTTATTCAGGAAATGCTCTCTGACACTGACTTCATGCAGGCTTGTCACCAGGACTATAGGAACAGCCTTCTGTTTTTTCCCTTTGTTCCATCATCCTTCCAACATGCACTCTACAGGGGGGCTTCCTTAAACTGCTAGAGGAGGCTCTTCAGCTTTCATGCTTTTTTCGCGTAATTCCTTCATTAGTGTGATAAGAGGAGATGTCACAGTTTGGAGTCTACCTACACCTGCCTCAGCCTTATTTCTTCCCACTGCCATATCGTCGCAGCCTACAGCAATGAAATCCTGGCCTTCTCTTTTCTAAACTGATCATGCCCTGATATTGATCCGATATTTCTTCTGTCCAAGGTCTTATTGAAATACTGACTTGCTTCCATGCATAGATCTATTATAGTAGGATACAGAATAAAACCATGCTTGTCTCAGTCTTGAGCATTCCCTGTGTAGTATTTTGAATTTGTCATAATTTAAAAGATGTAAATGACCAATGTCCAAATGCTACATATAAAGCACCCGAAAGCCAAATTCTCAGTTAATATGCTTATTAAAGTAAGTTTAACATTGTCTAAGTAATCTTTTGGAATGACTTCTTATACCCAAATTCTTTCCTTGAAGACCAGAATCTTAGACTTGAGGGGAACAAGAATAAAACTGATGAATAGCACAGTACTAAAAGTTACAACTATAAAGACAACATACATTTATTTGAATATGTTCTCATTTCACATTACTACAAAGGATCCTAAATACCCAAAGAAACTAATGTCCTACAAGTTCACCTTAAGTTATTTATGGGGTTGGGGAAAGTACTAGAATGATCCAGAATATGATTTTTGAGAGAAAAATAATGCTCCTGGTCTCAGTAGGGCCGTGATAGGCTCTCAGTGGAACCTATTGCTCCTGGTTTTCAATTACAACTTTGAATCATATTCCTTGATTAGTAACAAGCAATCAATCATAATTAATTAGTTAAAATGTTCAACCGTTAAAATCATTACCATTAATTAAAATAATTATCTGTATTTTGGCTGCACTTCATTACCATCTCAGGGCATTGCTTTAGTGTGCCACCATCCTCGGCGCAGTGTCTCATGGAACGCAGGGCATCTGTGATCCGTGAGCCACTCTCAGAATGTTTAGTGAATAAAAGTTTCTTCTTCTTCTTGCTGCTGCTGCTGAGGAAAACATTTTATTTCAGCATTAGGTTGCATTGATGAAGCTCTTTGAAATTAATAGTAGCCTGTCACAGGATACAAGGAAAGAGGNTATATGAATTTCTTGGAAGGAAATGTTGACTTGTTTGGGCCTTGGAAGAGAGGAGACAGTGTTAGAAGCTCTTGTCTTGAGACTTTGAGTATATGGACTTTTTTCCACAGTCTCCTTTCTCAAAAGAAATAGCATTATGCTTTTCTTTTTACAAATTCGCACAAGTTTCCCACTGGGCCCAACACTGTAGTTTAATGTACCCCACTGCATCTGTATATAAGCTGCACCTCAGTAGGTTGTGTGCTTTGCCAGGTTTGTCCTTTGTGCCCTAGGTCAGGGTGTGCACAGCAGTGAGCACTTCCAAGGATCCCAGGAACACATCTGCTGAAAGACAAAGTTTCTTAATACTCTAAATGTGCGGCGGTAGTATTGCTTAAATGAAAAACCCAGCCCAAATACAGCAAACTGCAACCAAATTCCACTAGTATTTATATCTATCTACCTGAAATATGAAGTATTATTCACATTTTGAAGCAAAATATCAATTATAAGTCCTTCATTGCTTTAATATCACTAATTTATAGAACTTTTTTCCTGTGATTAAACAGACTTCATTCATTGTAAAGCTTGGTTTTATTTATATATATTTTTAAAGACTAGACCTTCACAATATATATATGTATATATATAAATACATACATATACATACATACACATATATAGTTTGTTGTGTTTATGTTGTCCAATACATTTATATCATAGCTTTCAGTATTAGCCAGCTTTGTCCCTTCAACATCAGAAAACATGGTTTCTTACAGTTAGTTCCCCCAAACCCACAAGTTAAACTTACCATTTCCTCAAAATATGGCTGCATATGTGGAGAAGACTCCTCTAATCCTTGGAACACTGTACATATTCAAAGTTCATGGCAATATTTTGAGATATTTATTACTTCTTAGAGAAGCAATGTAAGAATCAAGCAAATTGCCCCTTTCCTCATATGTTACCTGTGGGTGGCTATTTCCTGGTTAATTCTCTGCAAATTTCATGTATACCATACAGGTTTATCAGCAGGTCCGTCATGCTATGTGCTGGATCTCTAGGCAGACCTGAGCTGTGTGCCTGTGACCAAATGTTTCTCAGTATGCTCAGTCCTACCTTTGCTTTCTTGTACATTTGATTTCTTAGATTCCACAATTGGGGAAGAGCTTACATTTTTTTTGTCTGGCTTATTTCAGTTATCACTCCCTCCAGTTATTACATATACGTATTGCAAATGGTGGGATCTCTCCCTCTTGCTGTCCCTTCCCCTTCTCTCTCCAAGCTCCTTTTTGTGGGAATGAGAGAACAATTAAATCCTGTGACTGACATTAAAGGGTTTTGTAATACCACTTTTTGACAAGTAATTTTAGAGCATCTTTCTTATATCAGATTTCAAACACTCTCCTCTGAAAAATGTATCTCCTTATCCCTTCTCCTCCTCTCTCTAAGCCTCCTATCCATTCCCTTCCTCTCTCCAAGCCTCCTATCCTTTCCTCTTCTTCCCTCCAAGTCTCCTATTCTCTCCCCTTTCTTCCTTTTATTATTCTCTTCTCCCCCTCCTTTTTTTTTGGCAAAGTCTTACTGCATAGTTCAGCATACTCTTGAATTTGTGATCCTGCTGATTCGGACTCTTAAATGCTGTGAGTAGAGGCATGACCAGTAAGGCTCAGCCAGGTCTCCTCCTCCCTCTTCTGTTTAAGGGCAGTGCACCATTGCATTTATTCATAGAAATAACTAACCCATCTTCCTTATCTATTTCTGTGTCATAGATGGTTTCCATTTCTTTGCTATTGTGTGTAATATTCAAATTAAGATAGAATGAGGGCATCAGGATGGGCCCTAATCCAATATGACTGCTATCTTTATAAAAATTGGTTCACAAAAGGAAGATGATAGAGAAATACAGTTAGAAGATGGCCGTCTACGTGACAAGAAGAAAGGGCGCTAAAGAAATCCGATGACGCAATGATCTGAAAGTCCATCTTCTAGAATTGTGAGGAAATAAGTTTCTGTTGTGTAAATCACACAGGCGATGATGCTTTGCTTGGCAGCCTTAGAACACTAATATAGACCCTTAAATTCATATGGTTGGCACAGACTTAGAATTCTATACCTCACATTCAACTTTGCAACGCTAACAGCCTAGTCTCAAAGGGATTTGCAAGATTTAGTCAAATGAATCTATGTAAAGCACTTGCAATGCCGCCTGTGCATGGTGAGTCCTCAGCAAGTGTTAGCTCTTTTATTATAAATACTCAATATGACAATCTATTAACATAGTTCAATTGGGAGTGGTTGGGATAGGGATATTTGTTATACTGCGACCTATACTTTTAGCACGATTGAAGAATTATTCTGAATAAAAGTAGCTCCCTTTTGTGGGAATGATAATTAAATCATGTGAATGACGTTAAAGGGTTTACTAATATCACTTTTTGACAGGTCATTTTAGGGCATCTTTCCTATATCAGATGTCAAACACTCTGTGAAAAATGTATCGATCATGGTCAATCATTTCTAGAGGCTTGTTGTTTACTGGTAGTAAGATTTCCAGCCAGACATGGTGGCTGATGCCCTTAATCCCAGCACTTAGGAGGCTGAGGCAGGAGGATTGCCAAATTTGAGGGCAGCCTGGGCTACAAAGTAAGAACTTATCTTTACAAAAGGACCAGAGTATGATAGCACATGCCTGTAATTTCAGCACTCAGGGAAATAAGCAGGAAGATGGAAGTTTGAAGCTAGCCTAGGCTGCATAGTAAGACCTCTGCCATTCCTTCCCCCTTTTTAAAGACTTGATTTATTGATTTGGAAGTCTCCATAGGACTCCAAACCAATGCAGATTATTGCCACTGCTGTTGGTTCCTACCAGAACTTGGCTATACGACCTTCTTACTAAAGATACCACACTCTCGGGACATGTCGTGGAGAAATCAGGGTGCAATTCAGCTAGAAGCTTCCTGTGTGCTCCCCAGCTTTTGTAATACCAGACAGAGCTTCTCAGGATGCCCGGGGAGCAAATCACCCGCAGTCTTACCCAGAATGTTATGTATGGGTTTGACCAACAATTTTTTAATTAGATTTGGGTTCTGTTTCAAAGGAGGGAACTCAACACTCAGTATGTAAAGCTGGTCAAGAGCTGGTGGTTGAGGAAATCATAGGCTCTAGGGGAAAACACGCTACTATTTCTTGTTAAATTGATGTGTAGTCAAACTGCCTTCCAGATATGGATATCCATAGGTTATTGCTGCTCTCAGCCTTTGTTAGAAAGGCTTCCTGTGTGGGCCAGAGTGAATGACAGACTTCTAACTGGTGGAACTGACAAGACTAAGTGACAGTGGAGTGCTCAGCCCGAAATGGGACATTGCATCATCCATGTCAAGGCTCAGAGAACTTAATGGCAGTGGGAGCAAAAAGAATGGAAGAGCCAGAAGATCTAGTTCAATAAATTGTCTTCCGGAAATGATATAGCTGATGCACTCATAAACTCACTGGAGCTTGGTTACCTGTCCCGAGCTGGCACAGAGTGAATCTGCCAACATTTCATCATCAAGGGATTGGGCTCATAAGGCCTCCCATAAGGGATTGCTGCAGTAATGCCTACCACCCTTGCTCATGTGAGCAACCCTAATTAAACTAAGTGGAACACACACATGCACGCACACATGCACACATGCATACGCGCACACACACATACCTCAGACATGAAAAGTGAGGAGACTTGTTGAAAGCAAGGTGCTAACAGGAGGGAGGGGGATGGGAGTGCTCAATGGAGGTGAAAATAATAAAAATTCATTGTATGTGTGATACCACTGAAGACCAAATCTTTTTTAGACTGGTAAGTTGGTTAGTTTAGGGAGGCAAAGGAAGGAATGACAAATGGTAGTTGACTCTGATCCTCATGGCCTCTTCCTAGAAACCCACCAGGTTAAATTTCACAGGGCCTGTGCTTAGAATAAAAAAAAATGAAAGCACAATTTGAGGAGAGCAGGAAGGAAAATGTCTGCATCACTTCTTTCTAACATCTAAGGAGTTCATCCTGGAGAGAGGTGATTTCCACTTGTGAAAGGGAGGGGGTATAAAGTCTAGGCTTCACACTTGAAACCCTCCCCCAGCCTTTACACACAGTAAAATGAGCCGCGTGAAGAACACAGGACCCCTCATTACCACCCAACTTTCACCACTGGGTCAGGATCAGGTTCCTACTTATTGAAAGCAAAAAGCTAGCTCAGAACTTTGTTTGCACCCTCTGTGGTGAAACCTAGAACCTGGTAGAAACTGTATATAGTCTTGAACTCAAGGGCAGAGCCTCTAGAATGTTCCATACATCTGGTAGAGACCTGTGTGTTTATGGAACAGGTTTAAGCATCAACTACAACAGTTCCATCCTTGGATTGATTGGCCTGGGACATACCTGCCTTCCTGAGACTGTGAAAATCACTATAGCTCTAAGGCTCAGCTGTGACCTATCTTGCTGATAATCTTGGATGCCAAAGGATTGCCTTTACTTTACACATCTTGACTTTTGGTTGTACAGACACTGTCCAGTCAATACCTGCAGATGGGGGGCTGTAAACCTGCTTCAGAACCAGTCATGGCTCTATAACCCTGTGGGAGTGGATTTGTGTTTTTTCCTGTATCACTACCAGCTACACACTGAGCTGGGCCTGACTTGAGCATTTGAAATCTCAGAACCCCCCCACCTCCCAGAATACACATCCTCCAACAAGGTCACACCTTCTAATAGTGCCACTTTGTGGTGACCCAACATTCAAATTTATGAGTCTATAAGGGGCTCATTCTTATTCAACAGAGAATATTATTTATTTCTAAAAGGTTTATTTATTACTTTTTTTTTTATAAACGAGTCTTTGTCTGTGTGAATGTATATGGCCCATTTGTGTGCAGTGTCTCCATTTGTCAGAAGAGGATGGCACTGGATCCCCTGAAGCTAGAATTACAAGCAGTTGGCAGCCACCATGTAGATGCTGAGAACTGAACCCTGGTCCTCTGCAAGAGCAGTAAGACTTCTTAACCATCGAGCCAGCTCTCTAGTCTTTATGGAGAATTCTTTAAAACAAGGAAGCCCATAATAGCATATTAAAAATGGCAATCAATTTTTTGGAAGGCATTTTCTAAAAGAAAATATTTATATGGCCAACAGGTCCATAAAAAATTTCCAACATTACCAATAAGAAATAACAACACAAAGTGTTCAGGGGATATAAATCAAAACCAACACAGTGAGATATCACCTCATATGGAAAATGGCTATTAAAAACAGGATGTAACAAGGACTGGGCATACATGGAGGAGGGGAACCATCCCACTACACACCGTTGTAGCATAAATTAGAACTGCCATTATAGAAAGGGACATGGAAGGTCCCTCAAACATTGCAAATAGATCTACCATCTGATTTACTTGCTCCACTCCTAGGTGCTTATCCAATCAAGATGAAATCGATATATAGAGGGGGCATCTGTAATGCCTGCTCACTGCAGCACAACTTACAGTAGCCAAGCAGCAAAAGCAAGGTAAGTGTTCCTTAGTTGACTAGAACATGAAGACCGTGTGGTACACACACAATAGAACCTTGTTCAGCCGTGGAAAGAAGGACACCCTGTCATTTGTGACAATGTGACTACAGCTAGAAATGATTACACCCAACCAGACATGGAAAGACAAGGACGCGTGATTTCACACGTGCAGTCTGAAAGGTTGATTTCCCAGAGGCGAGAGTAGGAAGATGGCTCCCAGCTGCCAGGCAGGGAGGAAATGCAGGAGGCATTAACCAGTGGGCAGTTAGTTACAGGTGGACGGGGACAGAAGCAGTGATGGGGACTGGGCTGTGCGTGACTGTAAATTAGGTGCTGTATCGTTCAAGGAATAAGAAGAAAGGAGTTCGAAAGCTTTTAACTTGTGAAAATAATATTTTAGGAGAATAGTATGTTTGACTTGATTTAAAAATTAATTACTTGTGTAGTCATTTATTATGTATCAAAACAACAGGAAACTATATTAATATGTACAATTTTATGCTTTTATGATTCAGCTAAAAGAAGATCCACTCTTTATTCCCATGTCTCCCTGTGACTTTACAAACAGGCATTTGTCTAGCAGAGCTTATAGACTGGCAACCCAAAACCCTTGCTGCTATATACTTAGAAGTTGGATGCAGCTGCGGTAAACAGAGAGCTACTTAAGAATAATTAAAGGTTTTGTTAGCTAGTCCATTGGTTAAGGGGTTCAGGTTTCTAGAATTCACAGGCAAATGGAGTAGATAAGGTTGATGCAAGAGCTGTCTCCAAGAGTTAGAATGAATGACACACAAACCGGGGTTGCTTTGAACTGGAGCCCCATCCAGACGCCCCCAGCTATAAAAGAATAATATGAAAACTCATTAATTGGTGACTCTGAACACCTTCGGAAAGAGATCTTCACCACAAGCTCGACTTTTCTGACAACCTCCTAATGTGTCCAAGCTGTAGAGAAAGGCTTCGCCAAGTGCAGCCCTCACTATGGTAGCGCAATGAAACTCCCAATCGTGCCTAGAAAGCTCGTCTCATTTAAAAATGCATCCTTCATTAAAAGCATTTTGTTTGTTTTTGCTGAAGTTACTCTGTTGTTTTGATTCCTCAGGGTTGCTGTTTCACAGGGGACTCCAACAGTTATGCTTCATTTGAAGATATTCACGTGGAGAGGGTTGGCTTTGACAAGGTAGGGACAATGACACCATCCTTCCCAGTTTCCTCTTCGCCCCATCTGCTTTCCTCTAGTCCTGACAATTTCAGTGACTGATGCGAATGGATGCTGTTGAGCTATGGGATGTTGATATAGTGTAAAATGTGGTTTCTTTACATGGTGTCATTTTTAAAGTGAATATTAAACTCGCTGCAAGGAGTGGAGTCCATTTAGAAAGAACTTTAGAGAGCTGGGGCTGGAAGAGATGTTCAGCCCCTGTCCCTTTGCTTTCTGTTATATGGTCTTGGATGAGCCTTTTTGTCCTCTCTGAGCCTTAGATCAGGTGTCGGTACTGAACACTGATAACACACTGAGCAGTGTTGGGGAGAGGGTGGGATGAGACTGTGTGTATAAAACACATAGGTCGGCACCTGGTACAAACTAAGCCTTCACAGGAGCACTTTCTGGACTTCTTAACATGGAAGTCAGTTTTGTTCTAGCAGTTTCTTTAAATTCACAGAACAAGCCTCAGGAGCTCCTGCTCTTACCTGGACACTGTGATCAAAGTTATGAAAGGAAAGGCAAGAAGGCTGAGGCATGTAGTCTGTTGTGAGAGTAAAGAAAATGAGAACCTGGTGAGTCCTACTGCGGAGAAATGCAAGCTGCAGTAAAAATACAGAAATGGGATCCTGCAGTGTCTCAGGGCCGAGAGACTAGGGAGTCTTCATAGGAGGCCAGGTTACATCTTCAGGCTGCTGTAGCAGGTTAGCATAGGCTGAGTGGCCTAAACAGCAAGCATTTATTCCACTCTGGAGGGCGTGACGTCCAAAATCAAGAAGATGCCAGCAGAGTTTGTGTCTGATGGGCTCCACTTGCTTCATCTGTACATGCAGAGAGCTGAGGCAGGGCTGGGCCATTGCTTCTTAATATTGTTCACCTCTTAATGCTACCACATTAGGGCACCAACATAGGACTTGTAAGCACACATAAGTCCTATTCTATACCAAGTTAGGCCCAATAGAATCACATCCGCTATGAAGACAAGAGCCATGCCAGTGCAAAGGCACTGAGATATGGATCACCCTTGCGGGATGGCTGCAGAGAGGAGGTGTTTTGTGGATGGAGCCTAGTGGAGTAAGCTTAGACTATCAGTGGGGACGATCAGAGGACCAGGCTGTAGAGTTAGGTCGATGAGGTGTGTGTGTGTGTGTGTGTATGTATGTGTTTATGTGTGTGTCTGTGTATGTATGTGTGTGTCTCTCCCTGTGTGTGTCTCTGTGTATGTGTGTGTGCATCTCTGTGTATCTATGTCTCTCTGTGTATGTGTGTGTGTGTCTGTGTCTCTCTATGTTTGTGTATGTGTCTGTGTGTGTGTGTCTGTGTCAATGTGTGGGTATCTTTGCATCTGTGTCCTTTAGTGTATGTATGTGCATTTGTGTCTCTCTGTGTATGTGTGCCTGTGTCTTTGTGGTGTATGGATGTGTTTGTGATCCTGTACAACAATGCACTATCACACTGACAGCTGAACACATGGTCTGTTTTGGCTGAGCTCCTCCATGCCCACAGACCCAGTCATTCTCCTAAGGGTTGTTGTTGGTTCTCCTTGAATCCCTGGCCTGGTCTTATGCCTGCCACATATTTTATCAGGCTGCACCATCTACTAGATTCTGGCTGCCTTGCTTGGAACAGGAATCAAGGCTGCCATGAAAACTAAGGCAGACCTCTCTTGAATTTCTGCCAATCCTGCAGGACTGTCTCCTCTTAAAACCCCAAGAGTAAAAGGGGGAAATGCCCTCTGTGTTTGAATTTTGCTTTCTCTGGCCAGGGAAGAGTTGGAGTGGAGTAGATCATGACACCATGATTGTCACTTCCCAGGGGTTACCCAAATCTGCCGCCTACCTTCCCTTGTTCTAGAAATATATATGCATATATTAACCTAAGGGAAATCTTTTAGATATCAGCTTTCATGGATAGCTAGACCCCTGGGACAGAGAATTCTGAATTAATGCAGGTACTTCAATAGGAAAACATTTTTTAAAAAATATAGTAGCCATTGTAATGGTATTTGGGGCTCCAAGTCATTCCACAGTAAATGAGAAGTACAGCCTGGCAGGAGGGCTCTCTCGGTGTTCCTAAGGCCAGAGGTAGCATTGGCAGGATTACTGCTGTGGCTCTGGGTGCAGGGACAGGGGAGAGGTGACTTTCTTTCAGGTAAGAGTTCTCTAACTGACTCACTTGGGAAGAGCAATAGGGGGTTCAGGTACTCTGGCATATAGATGATTTTCTACTGCTTGGTGGGGGTGAGGTCGTGAAAATTGTACACTGGCCATAAAGAGAAAAAAAAGCCCACTGAAATGTCCTATAATTTGAAAATTATGAAAGCTTTTTTGGAAAGGAGGATTCTGAAACTTTATTTGGTAGTGAGCAGCAATTTAAACATTCGTTAGTGCATAAGAGCCACGGCAATGAGTGTTCTTTTACCTTCCTCTCTCTTCCTAAAGCTTTCTTTCTTTTTTGAAAATGGTCATGTAATCAAGAGATGACATTACTTTTTGATCGTTATTATGTTTTATTTTTGAAATGGGAAAGTTTCAGAAAACTCCATACTGCTTCTTTTATGTTTCAATGTGTAGTCAGAGGCTGCTTGTTTGTTCCCAGCTGCCCAGACCTGAAATAATCACACAGAAACTGTATTAATTAAAGCACTGCTTGGCCAATCACTTAGGTGTATTGCTAGCTAGCTTTTATATCTTAAATTAACTCATCTCTACTAATACGTGCAACACAATGGGGGTCATGGCCTACTGGCAAGGGTCGGTGGGCTCCTGTGGACATCATTATCCTTCAGTGACTACATGGCATCTCTCTGACTCTGCCTACTCTCTATATGTATCAGATTTCCACCTGACTGTATTGTGCCCTGCTATAGGTCCAAAGCAACTTCTTTATTAACCAGTGGTAATAAAACATATTCACAACATAGGGGAATCCCACATCATCAATGAAAAAGTGTGGTTTTTTTTAATTAATTAATTTATTAAAGATTTCTGCCTCCTCCACGCCACAGCCTCCCATTTCCCTCTCCCTCCCTCGTCAGCCCGAAGAACAATCAGGGTTCCCTGCCCTGTGGGAAGTCCAAGGACCACCCATCTCCATCCAGGTCTAGTAAGGTGAGCATCCAAACTGCTTAGGCTCCCACAAAGCCACTACGTGCAGTCGGATCAAAACCCATTGGCATTGTTCTTGAGTTCTCAGTAGTCCTCATTGTCCGCTATGTTCGGCGAGTCCGGTTTTATCCCATGCTTTTTCAGAACCAGGCCAGCTAGGAGACAGGTGTGACTCATACCTTTCAGCCTATCTCTTAGGAAGTGGAGGCAGGAGGATTACAGTGAGTTTGACACTAGGCTAAGCATTATAGTAGGACCCCATCTCTGCAGAAAAAGAGAGAAAACCTGACGGGACAAGCATCCAGCTGGGATTAAAGATGAGAAGCAGGCTGTAATGTTTGTTAAAAATCCTTTTCTCTGTGTGGTGCCAGGAATGTGGGGGTGGAACCTAGGGCCCTTCTAGACCTTCCTGAGCAGCTGAGCTCTTTGGATTTAGTTTTTTTTTTCTTAATTTTAAAAATAGATGTTTGGTTCATACGGAGATTAACAAGGAACACACATGCATGCATACATGAGCAGGTATGGGTGGGTACCAGAAAAAAGGCATCAGATGCCTATAGCTGGAGTTACAGGCAATTTTCAACTCCCAAATGTGGGTGCTGGGAACCAAATTCAGATATGCTTCAAAAACAGTACAGGTTCTTTCCACTGGGCAATTTTTCTGGCCACTTTGAAAATCTCTCGTTGCTCAGAAGTGCAGGACCTCACTTTCAGTTTGCATGAACCAATTTGGAATGTGTTTTATTTGATGATTTTATGGTCTATAGGGGCACTAAAGAATAATCCAGGAAGCTAGGGATAATGTTTCCTATACCTCTTAGGACAATATAATGGAAAACATTAACTAAATATTTTGTTGAATGTATGGATGGTGTTAAATTGTCATACTTTGTTCAAAGAGCCTATGTTGCGATTGTCAATAACGGATATGATTATATACCTTCCTGTGATACTGATCAGAATTTGGGGGCTGACAATGCATGCTTCTTCTTTTGCTGGTCCTTCTTAAGCCAAGGACACATCTTGATAAAGGGCTGAGTCCTAAAATAGCCTTCTTCCAGCACTTATTTGAAGGGGTGCATAAAAATTTCCTTAGAGATTGTTGCAATTAACAAAAATATGATGCTGAGTGGTGTGAGGTCCATAGAGGCAGTGTTTCTATGGGCTAGCTAGAAAGTGCACTACATGCTGTTGCTAGGCAACAGCCCATGCCAGCTCTTCTTGAATGAAGGCCAAGAGAATCAGCAGAAACCAATGGGCTTATGAGGTGAAGGGCTTACACTCAAATTACCAACTTCTATATTCTTTTGCCATTTTAGATGTCATATATCTTGGCCAGAATTTTGTGGCAAGAAGCTCTGCATGCATCAACAAATTAGGAAGTTCTCCCCAAAGTCATTTTATGAAGTCTTGCTTATGGCCAAGTATTAATTATAGGATTTGTGTACAAGATGTAAATCCAAAGAGAAGGAACACATTTCTCTACGTGATGTTCCATTTTCACCAATATGTAGCCGCCCACCTACTTTTTCCTATTTGAATATTCCATTCCAGGCCTTTCTCTCCTTGGCTACATGCTTCATGTGGAGTGGGTCTGTTCTAGACAACATGCTCAGATTACATTAGTAACGAGAAAATTCTGTCTTGCAGCAGGTGTTCAGGGTGCGTGGCTTGCCATGGCTAACTTAACAAGTGCACTATGGTGGTTGCCTGAAAGTGTTCCAGCAGAGGAAACTGTGGCCCATGACTGTGCTGGGAGAAGTACCCACATCTCCCAGCATCCAAGCTAACAAACCCTTCGGCCCTACTTGTCATAAATTGTGTGCATTGTTCTGAATCTATAAGGTATCAGTTCCCAAAAATGATAGCACATCCCTACTATGTGCTAAACTGTAACACACACAAACAGTGTATGCATAATAAATTTACACTAGCTCATGAATTCATAAACCATAATGCATCCAAGGTTTATTTTCTACGTTACAGTTTCCTTAAAGTCAACCCTACCCATTTGCTTATTTTGATCATGAAGTATCTTGAATGGGATTGACTCCAGGGAGGTCTCTGCTATTACTTAAAGGTTTCTAGGCTTTCTGATAAAAGTCTTGATAACTCATGAAACAGCACCTATTGCTTCTTAGAAAGAATTTTTCTCTAAAGTCTGCATGGACTGTCTGTTTCCTGACCTGGATTTTGTTAAAAGGAGCTAAATCTGAAGTTTTGAGAAAAAAAAAATCCTTGAGAATTTAGAAAGAATTTCTTTCACATAGCAAATTAAATATTTTAATTTGAAATAGTTACAAAGGAGTTTAACATATGTGACTAGGGACTAGCTCATGTATCTACTTCCTGCCACAAAATCTTAGGGAAATACAATCTTCTACCGTGTTCACATTCAGAACCACATTTTTCTTCATTCTGTGAGCAACTATGATTACAATAATAAATTGCGTGTGAATCATTCTGCTTCTCTTCGGTTCTCCTCCATATGATTATATGGTTAAACAATGTATTCCTCTGATTTGCTAGGGTTTGATGTTTATATTGACGAATTCATATTTATATATTATTTGTTTGCTCTTTAAATTTTGCAATCATCTAAAACACATTCATTTTTCTATGTGTAGCAGTTTTGAGTATTTGCTCTCACAAATTATGCTTCCAAGAACACTGTGTGCATGTCCCCTGCTTGTGCCAATGTTATGTCTATATACTTTTAGAACCTGACAAGGTGTGTGTGTATGTGTGTGTGTGTGTGCGTGTGTGCACGCACGCTGTATATGTATGGCATATGTACAAATGTGCATGTGTTTATACTCTGTGCTGATGGATGCCATAGGAAGATGTCACGTGTCCTACTCTGTCGCTTCCCACCTTACTTATTTGGGATAAGGTCTCTTACTGAACTTGGATTTAAGTTGGTGACCAGCAAGCACTAGAAATCTTGGTGTCTCTACCCTCGGTCAACCCTCTTCCCTTGCACAGTGGTTGCTGGCATGTGAGCAGCCACACCTGCCGCAGGGCCTCATGATTGTTTAGCAGGCATTTTTCCCCACCCAGTTGTCTCTCTAACCCTGATGGCAGGGCATATTTTTAAGTGTAGAATTATTGGGAGAAATGTGAATGTTCAAATTCACTGGATAACTGCATCCTTTCTCCATCGTGGTTGTATCAATTATACAAATTTTTCTTTACTCTTACCATATGATTACACCTATTTTAAGAAAGTGTGGGAGACTAGACGGGGTATTGTTCTGCTTGCTATCGGGTCTTTATCTTATAAGAGAACCCTGCTTTCTGGCATGGCTGTACGTGGTTTTGAAGGGGGGGATTTCACAGCTGTGATAATCTAGATGTAGAAGTGTAGTTTGGGATCTTGATTTCAGTTTCTGTTTTATATTGTGGCCATCACCTTTCTCATTCGTAGGAATTTCATTCTACAGGATATAATGGTTATCAAGGGCTGCTTGCGGTTTTATGGACTTGGAGAGGTTTCTCAAATCTTAATCCCCCCAAAATGATGTAAAAACCCTGACAGATTAAGTATTCATGAGTGCTCAATATTAATAATATATCCTTTGATAAATCATTTAACCAGTACCTTTATTGAAACAGTTATGGCAGAACCTGCCACAGGAGTTTCCTTTTCTTTCTGCCCAATTTCAAACACAAACATTTACAAAGAATATTGCTCTTAACCCTGATAATATTTTTTTTGATGTTTTTTCGAGACAGGGTTTCTCTGTGGTTTTGGAGTCTGTCCTGGAACTAGCTCTTGTAGACCAGGCTGGCCTCAAACTCACAGAGATCTGTCTGCTTCTGCCTCCCAAGTGCTGGGATTAAAGGCGTGCGCCACCACGGCTGGGCCCCTGATAATATTTTTGACACTGTGGTTTTTATAAGTCTCCAAGTTTATGTTTTGGAAATTTCCTGTTTTAACAGTGTTAGGAGGTGGGAACTCCAAGGTCTTGAGGACTTTGTATTTATGGATAAATTAATTTCCTTCCTTCCTTTATCCCTCCCCCCTCAGTCCCTCTCTTTCTTTTTCTTTCTTTGAGACAGGGCTTCTCTGTGTAATAATTCTGGTTGTCCTGGAACTCCCTTTGTAGACCAGGCTAACTTCAAACTCACAGAGATCCTCCTGCCTCTGCCTTCCGAGTGCTGGGATTAACGATGCATCACCACCACCTGCCTAGATTAGTGTCTTTATTGAGTGAGTAGACATGTTATAAACAAGCTTGGCTCCCTTTGCTTTCTCCTAGTCTTGTGATTTTTTTGCTCTTTTCTCTTCCATGTAAACATAGAGCAAGGATCTCTAACCAGATGAGAATCTGTGATTCTCAGTCTTCAATTGTAAGGAATTGTTTCTGATCTTTATACATTATCCAGTCCCCAGTGTCCTGTTATAGCATCCAAAGTGTGCAAAGAACACAAGGGTTAGATAAACACACACACACATAAATCCTTCCCTCTTTTTTAGTAAGGTGTTTGCCTGCTTCATAGAGAAGTCACAAATCATTGAAGAGAACAGAACTCTCACAGGAAATCCCTTAGACAGGGAAACACAAGCCACAGAGGGAACAGTTCACTGGATATGATACTGAAGGATTAGGTCCGGCTGGCTTCTTCTCAATGGTCACTAAAGTAGTGAGGTTAAGGAGATAAAGCCAATGTAAATGAATGACTATCTCAGGCAAAGAAGGGGAGACAGATACAGCTGCAGAGAAATACACATGGTCAATTATTTTGGTCAATTTTATTTAAGAAGAGCTAACTCATGATTTTATAATGTATAGTATACATACATATATGCATGCATATTCAAAGACTACTCTCCTGTATTTGACCAGTGAGCAAACAACTAGTAATTATATTGTTATTACTATTCTCACATTTTTCAGCCCAAGTTTGGCAGATTTGCCTGGTTGGGTTGTACAGTACTGAGGCTGGGGGTGTATATATCAAGGAGACACTGGCAGAGATCTTGAACTGTTAACAATACAAACCTGAATCTAGTGCTATATACTACATGGCAGACTGGATGGAAAAATGTTTATACTGCACATGAGAAAGGCTACAATTTATGAAGCTCTAAATGAGTCATCAAGGTTTCTCTTTATGGGGAAAGATAATATTAACAGCTGTTCCATTGGATTCCATTTGCTCAATTCAATAGGAATTTTCTAATGGTTTATTTATTTAATGTTTTACATCATGTAAATATTTTGCTCTGATTGTAATATGCATTTGGATCTACATTCCAGGTTTATACTTTTGTGATGAGATGTTTTTGTGTGTGCATTTTTGATCCAAGGAGATTGTTGAAGCAGAGCAGAGCTATGCTTAAGAACAAGAAGGATTGTCAGTGAGGAACAAAATTCTACTGAAATTTTGTTTTGATGTTGCAGTGTTACCCCCCCCCCTTCTTTGACATCCCTGATCACATGATTCCCTTTCCTTGCTGACTTCTTATTTATAGCACTGTTTCTCCTCAGTTTTTCTTTTGTTAGTCAGGACAGACTACATCATGTTTGGGTAACAAAGATTTCAGTGTCCCCCACAGTGCAAGCATTTTCCTCTGGTTCTTACCACATGGTCCCCATTGGCTAGGCAGTTCTACTCCTGGGGGCCTTGGGCTAAGCAAAGCCTCCTCATTTTAGAGCACATGGCCCTTCAGTTGCCATGGTAGGAAGTGGGCACTCTGGGGACTTTTATCTCACATTGGAAATGACACACAGATTCTCCATGTGAGCTTTCTGCAGAGAGTCCCTGGGTGGGCAATAGAGCTCAAGAAGGAAGCAGAACAGAGTATTTCAGTCACAACAGCCACAGCAGACACTAGAAAAATTAAAAAGGGGAAATTCATCTAGGAAAGGAATTTGTTAAAATTTCCCACCCTCCTTATTTGGTTAGGTATGGGACACTCTTGAGATAAAGATGCTTCTCTGTAGACCCAGATGACTCTAGGCCTGTCTCCAGCCACTCTCCCATGCAGACAATGGGGTCTCCCAAGACATATGCTAAGAGAAATGGCATCAGTTCACTTAGATACTCTGTTTATTCTGTCCTGTGGGCACACCTTGGCAATCAAGGCAGGGGCTTTTAGTAAAGACACACTCTTCTAGGAGGATGCTGGTGCTGTTTCTGTAAGACAAATGTCTGAACAGAGCCACTGATCAACAGGGATGCCCATCTTGATGGAGACCCACTGAGTTTGGGTGGGAGTTGTTCTTCACACACCACCCTACTCTGAGCTGTGTCAATACATGCAATATCTGCGTGTATATGTTGGGGAGTGAGGACTGTGGTGGATAGGTACAAAAATAGCCAGGTAAAAAGAATTATCTTGTTTCAAGGTAGACAATTCAGTTTTGAAAACTGAAGGGTTTTTTTTTTAGAGACTTAAGAAGATACACATACATAAAAGAGTGCCATCTATTATTAATGATATATTTAAAGAAAAAGAAGCAATGAGTGATGGATTAACGAATAAAAATTAGCAAAACTATTGATGGAGATGATCATCTGGAAGGTAGAAAGAGCAATGCCTTAGCCCCTAGGATGCAATGCAAAAGGAGAGCATTAGACAATGTGTAAAACAGCAAGAGATACGAAAGACGAACATCAAAGTCCAGCATCCTCCCGATTAGGAGGATGACACCTTTGAAGACAGCATCACCAGATTCAAGAAGACTGCCATTGATCAGAAGTGGCTCTGAATTCTGAATAGGATAAGGAAAAACAATCAGGCAAATAAATAAATAAAGACTATTACTAAATGTAGTCTATGAAATCTAAGACAAGGAGGGGTCAGAGAACACTCTGGATGGTTTTAGAAAGGGGATAGAAAAAACATTAGTCAACCAGTTGGTAACATGCTTGAGAATCAACAGAGCACAGATGTGATTATCATTACAGAAATGACAACCTTGACAATATAAACACAGTCTACAAAGAGAGAAGGTGGAATAAAATTGCAGCTTCAATGTTCTTCCCTATCAGTTTGCTAAGAGGAAGTGTAGACATGCAGTTCTAGCGGTGGATGAGAAGGTTCAGCTGATAAAGAAACTTGCCAAGTTTGATGCCTTGAGGTGATCCCAGGAGTTCAGTGCTGGAAGAAAAGATCAGACTCCCCAAAGTTTCCCCCTGGCATGCATGTGTGTGCTCACACATGTGTACCACTACACACACACATTCACAATAATAAATGAAATAATTATAAAGAAATTAAATTGAAATGGTCATACATAAGATTGATACGGTGTGGGAAGGGAGCCTTTACATTTTTTTTTTAGATTTTTTTTATGTGTATAAGTGTTTTGTCTGCATGCTCGTATGTGTACCTGGTACCCTTAAAGATGGGAAGAGGACTCTTGATACCCGGAACTGAAGTTACAGAAGATCAGGAGGCATCATGTGGGTGCTGGGAACTGAATGTGGGTTCTCTGCAAAAGTAGCAAGTGCTTTTAACCCCCGAGACAGCTCTCCAGTCCTATGGGGGACATTGTAAAAAGAATTATGCAAAATTAAAAAAAACCCTTTTAAGACGTCAGCAATAATAGAAGAATTACTAGCAGGTCTCCTCATGGAGGACCACAGACCTGATCAAAGGTCATATTTTAGGCTTAAGTGGGTTCCTTTCTCTGGCCTGAGTGATTAGTTCAGCTGCCATTCTGGGTGCTGCAGGTGCAGGAAGTTGACAGGGAGCCTAGAGGGTAGATCGGAGTTCCCACACACTTGGTTTTATTAGTTTATTGGTGTAACTTGATCAATTTGTTGGGCTTGCCGATTTTATTTTTTCATTTGTAAAAAGGGAGGTTAGATTAAGTTATAGGATGGAATTGTGTTTGCAGCAGTCTGGGGGTGATGTGTCCTTTGGACGTCATCTCTTGGGTTGGGGTTGTGCTAAGACCAGTCTTCAGATGTGCATGTAAGATCTCATTTGAGCAAAAGTTCATGTGGGGTTAGATTTTTCTCTCCAGTTCCTTGAGTTCTAAATTCCTAGAATTCTGGAATGACAGCTGTCTTAACGAAAGAAAGAGGGAGAGAGAGAGAGGGAGAGATACTGAATATTGATGAACAATTGGTTCTTTTCACTCTATTTGAAAATTAATTAAGACTAAAAGTTGTTTCAGGGTGAACATAAATCCCTAACAGATGAGAAGGATGGGCTAAGCTGAGTCCTAGAATTTTAGTCCTGGCTGTTTGTAAGCACCGCTTTTTCCGATCTTTGAGTTGTTTGTTTTCTAAGTAACTAATATCCAATCAAAGATCTGTAAAGCTTTTGCTAGTCAGGTTTGCTGATGTGCACACAGCTCTATCTGTTGGCAAATTTATGTGTTGTTTGGTTTTTTAGTTCTTAGAAAATGATAATGTAACGCAGTGTAATTAAATCTCTCCCTTCTTGCTCCATCCTAGTCCCTCCTGACAGCACACTTCCCCCTCGCTGCTGTCTGTGAGATGACAGAGATGACAGAAACGAGAGCTACTGCCTGGGCTGTGCAAATGCCTGCGTGTAAATTAACCTTCAATTAATCTGGAGAACATTAAATTAAACTAATATCTAATGAAGTTTACCTTTTAGGAAGTAAATTGTGACTTCCTTTAGTATTTCAAGGCAGGTGGCTGAGGTGTGCAGGGTTTGTAGTTACATACCACAGTGCCAGATTTTCTGCTTTCGAATGCCATAGGTTAGGATTGCTGTTTAAATTTCCCATTTTCTGAACTAGAGAAGAAACCCCTTTTCGTGACATTTATTAATCTTTGCTCTACCAGTATAAATAACAGCTCAACCTAAATTTTGGTCTTTAATCATTTATGTATTTGCCTGGTGACTACCCAGTACTGTGATGAAGGGATGACTGGAAGTCTGCTCATAGACGCTGTAGCGTCGTGGATAATTGTATTGTAAACATTCCTGGGAGCAGACAGTCCAGGGCTCAGGGGTATCTAGTAGGACATTTTGATGGTCACCAGGCCCCAGCTACCTCACTTGGAGGTAGATATAAGCACAGACCACACCGACTGCCGTCTTGACTGGCTGTTTAAGTGGTGATTAAGATCAAATGTGGATGCCAGTGATCTGGTTCTCATCTCAGAGATTAGATGTTACAGGTCTTCCTAAGGGGTTGGGGCTCTGTTATGATTTTAATATTTAAAAAGCCACTTAGGCTTCTGTTGGTTGCTTGGTCACCAGCTGATAGCACTATTTGGAAGGTTCTGGAAGCTTTAAGAGGTAGGACCTAACTGGAGAAAGTAGGACCCTGAGGGCTGGTTCTTGGTGGGTGGCATATTTTGTTCCATGGCAAAATACATCCATTCTATTTCCTGAGTGCATCAGGCAAATAGCCTCTGGCACATGTTCCTTTCACTATCGTGTACTGTGCCACGAAAGGCCAAGTAAATATGGATGAAATCCTCTGAAATTTATTGGGTTGGAATATTAAGACTGATGAACACACACACAGACACACACAGACACAGACACACACAGACACAGACACACACACACACACACCGGAGGGGGAAGATTAAAAAAAATTAATGTGTGTGGAGATGCCCGGATATTATGTTGGGTTTGACAGTTTTGTTTTTTAACTTATTTAACTCCCTCTAGGTGACAATAATAACATAAATTTAGATTGTTCTACTTCTACATCCTTAGACAACCTTGGGTCTGGTCAGACTTCGTTGGCCTTCACTGGTCCTGTAGATATGAACCAACTCTGGAGAGAAACCTGCTGTAGTCCAGGTGCAGCTGGCCTGCAAGATGCTGTCAGATCAGGAGAAAAGTGCAGGTCAGGGAAGAAAAAGCAATGGGAATATTTGGGGGAAACCTAATCCATTTTCTCAAAGGTAGGCATAATTATTCAATTAACATTGAAAAATCAGAGGGTTTATTTGCACTATTAGAAAATGAAAACAAAACCACAAACTTGGAAGCAGCTGTCAGGGTTTCGGTCATTCCTCATTATTGGACCCCAACACAATGTTTAAAGAGATTACATGGTGGTTTCACTGATCTCCTTGATTCTGAAGTTTTTCTTTTCAGGTAGACCTGGTATAAGGCAAGAAGCCAGTCATGAGCCTAGAGTGTGCAGGCACATACAGAGAGCCTAGAGTGTGCAGGGACATACAGAGAGCCTAGAGAAGGTGGCATATGGAATACTAGAGTGGGCAGGGTGAACATACAGAGAACCGGGAAGGGTGGGCACACAGCAAACACAGAGTGGACAGGGTGGGCATACTAGACCCTGCCAGATAGGAGAGAGGAAGTTAGCTTGAACAGCATTTTCCAACTTCAATGCACAGTAGCATTAGTTTCTCATAGGTGAAGTCTTGCATAGGCGTGGCAAGGCTGGCCAGGAAGTGGGTTCCTACACTTAGCCTGGTTTCCTCCTGGCAGATACATGTGCTAGTCCTCTCGCCACCACTTTTTCAGTGTAACTTATACCCATTTCCAGAAGACCTACACCATCCCAACCAACACACCACGATCTTCTGCAGCGGATAGCATGCTGCCTCTGCGTAGTCTCGTGTCATAAACAGAATGCATGCCTGTTGGTGAGCTGTCGAATCCTGTGATTAAGGGTAGGGCAGGTCCTGAAAAGGCAGGGACATATCTTCTTTATTCTCTAGCACACATAAAGACAGTGCTATATGGTATGAGATGTGTAGGAGTCTCAACGTTTGACGATGCAAGATTGGGAGAGAAATGTGATATGGGGAGGGGAGAGAGAAAGACGGGGGGGCAGAGAGAGAGAGAGAGAGAGAGAGAGGGAAGGAGAGGGAGGGAGAGAGGAGATGGATGGATGTACAAAAGCTAGCAATTGCACACAAAGGGAGAGTGGAGAATGTTCCAGACTAGGTTAAATAAAAAGGGGCAGGAGAAATGGGTAAGCTCAGAGTATCAGTAACAAATATAGAAGGGGAGGGGAAGAAGGGACATTGACAGTGTGTCTAAGATCACCCGGAACTCATCAGACCCTTCCAAAACCAGAGAAGGAAAACTGGAAGAGATTACAGCGAGGAGAAAGGCCAGAGTCTAAAGCTGTCCAAGAGGGTACGGCACGTGGAGTTCCGTGAAGGCCTTGATTAAGATGTACGATAATCACAACTGAAAAGTCGAAGTCAGAACAGTAGTGGTGGGTGATAAAATTGTTAAGTAATCAGGCAGATTTAGATGTGTAAGAAGAAAAGTGTTAACTGTTTTTGGATTCTATAAAGTTAAACACTGGGTTTGTGAGACAGGGAGAAGCAGGGAGTGAACCAGAGTGAGACAGAGGTTGTGCGCCCTGTGTGTGTACCCTGAGAACTGTGTGCACCCTGAGAACTGAAGTCAGTGCTGCCGTATGTGGTTTTCAGAGGGAGATTCACAAACGAGGGACTAGGTTAAAGGTGAACTGTGTTTCCTTAAGTCTTCAGCGTTGCATGGAAGGGAGGGCTTGTGTCAGCTTTCTGCTGGCCGCCATTCCGCTTGCACTCTCACGAGTGTGTCTTTGCCTCTGAGAAACCCAGTGAAACGGCGAACAGGTCCCTTCCATTCCTTCCTAAAAAACAAAAGTGAAGCTGTCGGAAATGTGTGACATGCCAGTGTAGTTTATTATGGGGTTTTATAGATTACATATTCATCATTACCCCATTTTCCCAGTGACCACAGCCGAAGCATAAGAGGAGAGCTGAAGTCTAGCATAATAATGTGTGATCCTAGCTCCTGCGAGTCTGTGCAGGGAAGACCATGGGCTCTAGGTCAGCACGTGCTACACAAGCGTGCACAGCCAACTTGGGGGTCACGATGAGACCTGTCTCAAACAACCAACCAAACAAAAGCATGCATGGTGGTTACTGGCTTGAATGTGAACTGTGAACCGCCGCCCACTCACTCATGTGCTTGAACCCTCGGCTACCAGCTGGTGGCGCTGCTGTGGGCAGTTGCGAAACCTTTTGGACATGGAGCTAGCTGGCAGATGTAGTGTCATAAGGATGGGCCTTGAGGACTGTCACCAGCTGCTTCCCTTCTGGCTGTCTGCATCTTTAGATGCCAAGATCTAACAAACCCCGCCACAAGCTCCTGCCGCCACAGACGGAGCCCTACCCACCACGCCTTCCATCCGTGGTAGACCCTAGCCTATAAAACTGTGAGCCCCAAATCAACCTCTCCCCACTTAAGTTGCGACTGCCATGTGTTTTGTCACAGCGAAGAGCAAAGTCATATAAAGGTAGAGCCAGTCCTGCGCCGCGCCAGCAGGTGTGAATGTCAGCGACCCCCAGATGCCCCTGAGTGGGAGCTGCCTTTACCAGCACACGCCCCGTCTTTCTTTGAAAGGCTCTGTGGGCCCCGCGAGGAACGTGACTTTCTGAGACTGAACGCGAAAGTTTTCCAAGGTGCTCTGTTTTCCTGACAGACCACTGGAACTTCTCGGGCTCTGATGAAAGGCAGGCTGCTCTTGCTGTCATGTCAGGAGCGCTGTCGTCGGGAAAGGCGACATGATTTCATGCCTATTGATTCCCGCCCTAATATCTGTGTGGGCTGCGGTGAGGACAACCAAGTTGAGCTGTCTTAGATCGAATGATTCAATTAGGCCAGCTGTCCCTATTTGTCATGGCTCAGCTCGCTTTCAAATTACCTTTCCAAAGTGCATACGTGCCTTAGTCTAGAACTTAACAGCTCAACTGTTTTACAAAAAAGGCAGACTTAGGCATGATTAGAAAAAAGTCACCATTTTTTTTCTCTTTTTATCCTCTCAGGCTTCTCTACACCTCCTGGACCATTCGTAGGAGGTGCAGCGAGTAACAGAGCTCAGCTTACCGTGCATCAACAGTTGTTGTCAGGACAGGGTTTACCTCAGCAGCCGTGGGAGCATCTGTTGACTAGAAATTCAGAAAGGAAGTACTGGTCAAGAGAAATCCTAAATTGTTAAGGAAATTAAGTCCAAGGTTCAGAGTTGTTTTTTGTGTTTGTGTGTGTGTGTGTGTGTGTGTGTGTTTCTCAGGGATGGGAAGCCGTAAGCCCACGCTTGGAGATCATGGGGACTCTGAAATGGAAGTTTATCGAATGCTTCCACAGGCTAGTCGCTAGTCAGTAGGAGGCAGCAAGCTCCAGGCCACACCCCTCCGCTCCTCGCTCCTGCATCCACCAGCATTGGGTCTAGAGAGCAGCAGGAACTCATCTCCTGGACCAGCACAAAAAGCAGACATTTGGGGAGAAAAGGAAGAGTGGCTTGTGTTGAACCTTTGCTATGTGCGGAGAAAAGCTGCAGGCTTTGTGGAGCACAGAGAGCTCCAAGACCGGCTGGGGTCCTTAGGAGGAACCACTGCTGATTCTGGAATCGAGTAGAGCGTTGGCACCGAGTAACTGAAGCAGCCTTTCATTGTGGGCCTCAAGCTGGTTACCCATCCCTCCTTTCGTCTACTCTCCAGCCATTTTAATTACCTTCAGGACATCTGGGATATCTCTCTCTCATCAGAACTGTTAATAGAGTTTGGGCTCTGTGTTTGGTCACATGTTTCTTACATACAGAGCCCTAGGCCTGTGGAGGAAATGGAGACAGGCCTTCTTGATCATCAGATGCTAGTATTATATATTGGTCCAATCCTGGTTCCCAGAGTACTGCGTTGAAAATTACCCTGGTAAAGACCAAGGACATACCATCGCCCTCCTGGAAGAGTTAATCCAAATGGGCCTGCCCATCACCTAGACGGGAAACTGTCTCTTGGAAGTCTTCTGTAGCAGCGACTTTAGAAATGGAAAGCTTGCCTAAACCATAAACTGTCAGGATGCTCTCTCTAGTCTCTGTTCACTCTTACCCCACCACCCCAGAGTGTACTCTTTTCTGTACCATGATAAATTCTCTCTGTCTTTACTCTGTGCTTCGTCTCCAAATTCTTTCCATAGAGAGCAGAAGGTCTGGGGAGTCTCAGGGAAACCAGGAGAAGATCCTGGTAACACTGTCACAAATAGCCTGAATAAAGAAAGAAATCAGGGGACAGGGGAAAGGGTTATAGGGAGCCCCGGGGCTTGGTTTCTGACCTGCTAGGTCTTGCAATCAATGACTCTGAAATCTTGGTGTTTTATTTTGTTGTTGTTTTTTTTTTTGTTGTTGTTTGGAAGGGGCAGGGGAATCCTTGCTATCAGAAAGAGAAAAGGGAAGAAATTTAAGAGAAGAAAGTAGCATGAGTAAACAGGTAAAAATCCAGGGGCTTGATCGAAAGAGGGAAGAGTGAAGGTAAAAAGCTCAGAACCGAAGCAACTGGGCTGTTTCAGAGCCTAGAAATACGGGTATGAAAAGGGAGATGGGGGACAGACCTCCACATCCAGCCTGTGGTAGGTACTTGAGCATCTCTTCACATCTTGAGTCCCCAGCTTCTCATCTGTAAACTGAGGATTCAGAGTCTAAATGAGTTGACCAAGGTTCCTCCAGCTCTGATTGCCCATGAGCCTCCCGACTAGCCTGCCTACTCCATCTTACTCTTTGAATTCATTGCTGAAATATGACCATCCAGGCTTCACGCAGGATGCTCTGAGACCTTTGTCACTCACCCCCGGTCCTATCTTGTCCTGGCCCCCCATATCATTTCCCCCTGCAACTTGGTTGTCTTTGCTATCAATTTCTATGTTCTCCTAACTAGGGAAACACCTGCCTGAAGACATAATTAGCCTAATTCACCCCAGTAGACTGAAGCTGTGCCGTATGACATAGCAAATTCTAAAATAACTCTCAGCTGTGGGCTTCGGCCTCTTTAACAAGACGCTACCAGGTGACCTCCTTCCGTGCTCTGCCCTGGCCTCCTTTCCAGCTTCACTGAAGCTTGGAGCTTCTGCCTTGTGGGTGCAGCATGGTCCCTCTTGTCCCACGGACCTGCAGGGTTAAGGAGGATGCAGGAGCACTCTGAGACCTGCTTCCTTTTGTGTCCTGGTGACTAGGCAAGATAAAGATGCCACTATATAGAAAATGATGACCTAGGACCTGACGTTGACCCAGGAAGGCTTTTTATCGGGTGCTCTGCTCTGTTGCTCTGACACTAAGGAAGCTGGCCTCCTGTGATTGAAGACCCTACCTCCCCCCATCTTAGACTGCCATTCTTGGTGCTGCTGCTTCGTGGGGAGAAGCAGGGTGGGGCCTTTCTTCACTGCACCTTCTGGGAAGGGAGCTGTGAAAGACGTGAAAGCAAAGAAGCCCTCTCCAAGGGTTTGGGATGGTCTTAGAAATCCTTATGCTGTGTAGCAACCTTCATGTCTTAGCCCAAACAATGGAATCAGATCAGCCCCTCTCTCCTGCCCAGTGTGTGTGCGTGAATTATATCAGTCCCCTGTCTACAGCTCACTATAGCCTGACTGGAGCCCCTCCTGCATAACAGGATCCTTCAAAACCCATGTTACCTACGAGAGTCAGAGTGTTGTAGACATTTTGTGTCCTGGGTAAGTGGGTAATATGTCAAGTCCTGTGGTCCAGTTTCTGTTTTCGGGGGTTGCGTGTGAGGTGTCACCTCGGTAGGAAGCCATCGTGACTGCCTACCCTCCGAGTCTGGGCACAGTGGCGCTTACCTCAGCTCACAAAGCCGTGAGCGTTCCCTGTTACAGCTCTTGCACCCGTTGTTTGGTTACTCATCTCCTTTCGGGTGTGAACCCCTGAAGGTGCCAGGCTTTGGTCAGTCCTAGACCTTCATTCAGGACATCTACCTGGCACAGCTGACAGCCAGTCTACGTTCCTGTGAGACTCACCTACTGAATGAAGACGGGAACGCGCTCGTTGTGCTCACTGAGGCTGGGAGAAGATACGGCTCGTTAAGTGGCGCTGCTTTCTGATGCTCGAAGCACTCAAAACAGCTTTGATTCAAAATGTTGGCAAAATAGACTGCCTCCACTATTTTGACTTTTTCAGAAATGAATTGATGAGGTAATACGCTTTGAAGCAATGCCACGGAAATATATCACGCTGTGCTTTTGAAACCGGAGTGCGACAGGGACCTTGTGCTCTGGCTTATGTCCTGGTTGGAGTTAAGAGGAATTTGCTAGCTGGTCTCATCCCAGAAGCTGTATATCAAAGAAGTGGATTTCTCTGGAGATTGCCTTCTCTTCTTCCTTTATGGCTGGGAGAAAAGAACTGACGTGTGAAAATGGGAAACATGCTCTAAGGAAGAAGGCAGCCAGGCCAGGCGTTGGTATAGTGACGTTCTTAAATACTTGCTTTGCTTGGTTGCAATGTTCAGAAACAAAGTCCCGGTAGTCTTGGTAGTTCCTGGTCAACTAAACTGTAGCCCTCACACCTGTGGAGATAGATGCCCGGTTGAAAAATGGCCTGGATTTCCTGGGTGTTTATTTGTGTAACTCAACAAGGCTTGCATTAGTCAGGTGTGATCTGTTGCAGACCAGGCCTGGCGCTTTGTTCATGGAATCATGCATTGTTACTGTGTTTGTATCTTACTATTGCATATTAAATTGCATATGTAAGTAGAACTAAACTTAAAAGTCTCTCCTATGAGCTACGAGAGGAGGGCCATGTGCCTGGCTAGCTCGCCCATGTCCCCACCTGTGTCAATTCAGTTTGATACTAGCACCCTTGATTTGGGGCATAATTAAGAACAGTCTTTGATTCTTTATATACTTCTGACAGTCATTGCCATGATATGAGATAAAACCCTCCATCCTTGAATTCCAGTGTATGGTATGTTCTACCTTCATTAATAAAGCAAATGAAATAATTTTATTTGTAGCTCATCATTTAACAGTATCACTACACCTTTTCTGTAAGGGCAATATATTGAACATTTTAGGAATTGCAGGTCACATGTAGTCTTTGTTGTATTCTCAACTTTTTTGATCAGTATTTTAAAAAGATTAATTGAAACCATAAAAAAATATTCTTCAATTCATTTACAATCCTTGTCATACCAGAACTCAAAATATACAAAACCAAGATGCAGGCTATAGTTTCCAAAGCCCTAACCTTAAGCAATGTGTACATTAAAAGTTGATTGGCTCTCTACATCCACAGATTTAACCAACTTTGGACTTAAAAACTTCAAGGAGCAAAACATATTCCATCTGTATCAAACATGTATAAACCCTTTTCTTGTCGTTATCCCCAGAACAATAGAGCACAATAGCTAATTACATGGCTCTCCCTTAGGACTGCATGTTACAGGTGAGCTAGAAGGGTGTAAAGGTTTTCAGGGGGATGCAGGTTATATATAAACACCATTTATATTGGGGGCATGAGTATTCAGTGATAATTGCCTGTAAGACAGTGACAGTGTTTAGTATGAAACAACTGACAGATAGTTGTCATTGAGAAATGTCTAGGGTTACTGTTTCATGTTCACAATTAGATAAAGTTACAGAAAATTTTTACTTAACAATCCTTGTGATACCTGGCACTCAAAATACAATATTTAAACAGCATACAAATTTTATATTCTGTTTGGACAGATAGTTTGGAATTGAGATGGTTTCTAATCATCTCCAATTTTGACTATTTAGATATTTCTTACAAATTTATGTTTTTTTTTTCTGACTGTATGGATGGAATTTGTAAGCACATAAAAAGAGCTTGGATATTGATACCAATGAGTATCTGTTGATATTTAATAAATCATTTTATAGGCTTACAAGGTAGCTCAACATGAGAAAGTGCTCACTGCTCCAGTCCAATGACCCCAACTCAATTCCTGAATGCATGGGAAGACAGGAAGAGATGGAATTCTAGCATTCCGACAGCCATGCACATGCTACACCATGGTCACAAATATACACACACCGTGCCTATACACAAAATAATGATTATTAAAAAATTAAGTCAGATCAGAGTAGACAAAAACGTGGGTGTGTAGTGAGGACTAGTGTTCAGAAAGTCTCCCTTGGTTGTGGGTTTGTTTTTGTGGCATGGGATTGAAGGAATTTCTTTCTACACATAAGCAACCGGCTTATTTCCTTCCTGCTTTCTCTGGTTGTCTCAAATTGACTTTCTGCACATGGAGCCGGTGTTGCTCTCTGATATCATTTTCTTAAGGGACCTTTCGGTTCTGTCTTTTCAGTCTGTAGAAACTGGCAATGTCCGGTTCAGCGCTCTCTCCGTACATGTCTTTGTGGCTCATTAGCGAACTACTCCAGGGGCTACATATGACCAAAGTGAAGGTTTGCGAAATAAAATAAGAACATATTGAAGAAAACGGGGTCAGACAGAATTGTGTTGACCAGAACGGTTCTAGAAACAAGAATAAACCAAGACTTTCCTTCTGGAATATAACACTTTTAAACCAGGCCCATTACTTAGAGTAATTTTCAGGGTGGCAGAATTGGCAGCTTGCCTCACGTTGTCAACTTGTGAATCTTAGAAACATATTGGATTATTATTGTCTGTCTTTACTGAAGCATATGCCTTGCTAGGTGTGGATAGTCCAAGAAGGTAAGAAAACCTGTCTGGGCTCATGTTGCAGTATTAGGGCCTCATAGAATGTAATTCCCTGAATTTCAATTAGATCCAATTTATCTCTCTACTTAACACTGCTTTTCTCTTTTGCTTTCTAGTTCTTTATAGGAGCATAAACTATATACTGTGTACACATTGATGTATGTATCTGTAATATGAAAACACAGGTATATGTGCTATGTATACCTTCATCTTGCCTTTTCATTCTGTGAAAATGTACCCTGTCAATGTAGAGGACTAAGTTCAGGGTAGAGTTTCACTGGAATCCTAAGTTCTCAGTCTAAGAAGATCTTATTAGCATCGACAACATGAGTGTCCGGAGTTCAAAGCCGGACTCTGTTCTATGCTAGCTCTTTTATCTAAATTTTTGTGAGCCTTAAAAAAACGTTGTGTGTAAAATTGGGCAAATGCATAATACCTAATTAATAGAGCCATTGTTCTGATTAAATAAGACACTATATTTGGTAGATGTTACTTCTACCCTGCATAGAATTATATAAATGTTAATTAATTTAATTTAAACATATATTGGTGATATTTTCCCCCTCTGGCTTCTTGCCCAGGCAGCTCTTCGAGGCCCCAGAGATCCATGCTGGCTGTCTCTGTAAGACATCGGTGCAGATGAAGCATGTGGCGGCGGCTCAGTTCTCCACTTCCATCTGGATGTTTTTGGCATGGCACAGACATTGTTGCAGCTTGCTGCAGTGACTGTCTATGCTAATATTAAAAATCCCCATGCCGTACTGTGTGCAGTTGACTCTTGTCATGCAAGATCTTACCCTCTAGGAACTTACCTTCAAGACCTCCTGAGCTTCCTACTCATTATAGGTAGGGAGTCTGTTGGGAGACTGTAGTTGAGTCTCCATGAGTGCTTTTCTCTTTCTCTTAGTTGGGTCAGTATTCTTATGCATCCTGGCAGGGTTTTTTTTTTTGGGGGGGGGGGAAATCCACATGCCAAATAGTGGTGCCTCAGAAATTAAAAACAAAGCAAAAACACAAAGTATAGAATATTCTGTAGTCATATTTAGTCAGCCAGCCCTCATTATTTGGAGTCTATATTTGTGAGATTGTATGCTTGCTAAAATATCTCTAACACCTAAATCTACACCCAGGACTTTGGAGAGTCCTTGGTAGATTAAATAGTACATGGACAAAAGAACTCAGGCTGCCGAAATCTATTCTCCCAGGGTACTGGAACAGCCTGTGCCCTGCACTCACACCAAGTGAGCATTTTTCTTTCATGGTGTGTTTACTGCCTTGCTGTTCATGCTGTTACACGTCTTCTGCTGAAAGTTTCCCTATGGACAATATCTACCAAATAGGGTGGTGAACATCTGTCTGGGGTTTCTAAGTGCAGAAACAGACCAAATATGTGCGTTAGATGAGCTTGGTTCAGGCACAAACTAGAATGCTATGGCTGTGAATAGCATTAGTGAATTTGTGATATATGTGTTACCAAGGAATCATAAACCAGAAATACACAGAATCACTGAAATGATAAGCCACCGCCAATCCGTCTTCCCTTACATTGATTTTCTCATACTAATGAAAACATTGATGAGCACAGACAGAAGTGAAGGGAGAAAAGACCAAGTGGAAGAAAAAGACTTAGAGAGGCATGTTAGTTCCCCCCAAAAAATAATAAATGAGAAAAGGAGTCAGTATGGAACGCCAAGAATGATAGGGTGCTTGCTTTGCAACCTGAGAGACTGTATAAGACTCTAGCCACAAACCTGGGGAAACTTAATCACTACTATACTACCACCACCACCACCCCTATGACTGCTTCTTCTTCTTCTTCTTCTTCTTCTTCTTCTTCTTCTTCTTCTTCTTCTTCTTCTTCTTCTTCTTCTTCTTCTTCTTCTTCTTCTTCTTCTTCTTCTTCTTCTTCTTCTTCTTCTTCTTCTTCTTCTTCTTCTTCTTCTTCTTCTTCATTATTATATCCTAGATAGAAAGTAACATTTTATAAACCACTTCACATAATATGGGGGTTCTTTTGCCTAGATGTTATGGACCTGGATTTCATGAGTAGCTTTACCTGTGGAGTACTACAGCACAGTTGCAACCTACTGAGGCTTTGGTATCATCATATGGAAAATGAGGAACTCCAAGTCCTGAGTCCTGAGTGTACAGTGGCTTTATCTCCTTCAAATTCTAGGAGGCAACCAAGGAAAATAGGCTATATTATTTTTAGGGGCCTCTTGGACTCTGGTGACCAACTACTTGAGAGGAAGTTTCTCATGCATGATTTTGTTTAATGATCTATGGCTCTTGGGAAGGAGAGCATTATCATCCTCAGGTGACAGAACGTAAAAAGTGGGAGCCATTTCTGTTGCTGGGGGAACCTGGCAGGTAGCAGTGTGAGACAGCTCTGCATTACAGATACAGGAGGACTTGAGAAGAAAAGGTTCCCTTTGGTTCCTAGTTCCAGAGGACATTGACTGCTCAGCCCATTCTCTTGGAGTCTATGGTGTCATCGTACATCACGACAAGAGCACAAGGAAGCAAAGACAGATGGGAAGGGGTTGAGTCCTAACATTCCTATTAGTGCATACTCTCAATGATTCCACCTTGCTCCTCTGGGTCCCACATTCTAAGTTTCCAACAGCTCACAATAAAACTCATGCTGAAGATCTACACAGAGCATGTGTCCTCTAGGGGACACTGAAGAGCTAAGACATGACGGTATTACATGTGATTCTGGAAGCACAGTGGAACACAGGTGCAGATACAAAGATCAGGGTGAAAATGTGTCAGAAGTGACTGATTCCCCCCAAATTGTGTTGTCGTTTTCCTTCATCTGCCATTTTGTCATGGGCATCAGTGTGTTTAGTAAAGGCAAGGGACGCTTGGTGGCCTCATCCCCTCTTACCTGCTCACCTGTCCAGCACAACAAGGACTGTTTTCTTATTCTTTTTAGCTCCCCAAAGGGAGAGGTATCTTTTGTCATGCATGTGTACCTAAGGGTTTATGCACATGCGTATTGCTATTGTTGACATTTGCATCAGTAGTTTTCCTGGGTTGGCTGTTGAAGTGTGCACGCATTCACCCTCTGACTAGCAGTACTCACAGGAAGTCTTAACTCCAGAATAAAAGACAAGCCTGGGAAAGCCCCACTGATAGATGACTTAACTAGGGAAGGTTGCTTCTCTGTGGGCAATGCTATCTTAATCAGGCTCCAAACACTGGACAAATACATTCATAGCTATAACTCTGTATTATTAAATGTCGTTCCATGGAGTCGATTGGCTTGAAAGGGAGATTTTAATTAAGGAGCCAGTGTTACACTACCTAATTAGCTCTTCCTTGCCTGTCTTCTTCCATGAAGCAGACTCCCTGTCAGAGTCGCAAACGTCTCCATAACCCGCTCTCTCTGCCCATATGTTGTGTCTAAGTCAGATCTGCCATAGGACACCAAGAGGGAAACTGAGCATAAATGAAGCCAGTTAGAGCAACAGCCTCTCTGTCCAGATCCAATGTGGAAGAGGTGTCTTCCTTTCTCTAAACGTTTGAACTTGACTATCTCACATGGCCTTATTAGCGGCTTAGTGCCCCGGACAATTCCATCACATCGCTTTTATTTTCCAAAGTTTTTTTTCTTTTTTCAGCTCATATTCATGAGAAATTCTTTTCTGTCTCTTGTGGTTTTGCCTGATTTCAAATTAGCCAAAAATTCTAGGCTTATCATCTGTGGAGGTGACATGAAGCTTAAATACCAGACCTGGAGAGGACAGAGCGCTTACTGGCAGTAGACCCCAGTTCCTGACGGATCTTCATCTTAGTCTCCTAACATCCCATGCTGCTTTGCTTGCTCCCTCTTGGCTGTCGTTGTAGGTTTCCATGATGGGGGCTTCAATTCCGTTTTGTGTGCTCTGTCATCATTTTTAAGTGTAAAGATCATGTGATAGTTTGGCAACTCCTTCTGCACTCCTGAACTGGAGGGGTTAGTTTGATTCTCGGCTCCATGTCCAGAGTCCTATTCATGTATGGGGTCTCTTCCCATCCTGTGTGCGTGTGCGTGTGTGTGCGTGTGTGTGTGTGTGTGTGTGTGTGTGTGTGTGTGTATAAAATGTCCTTAGTTTCCTTCCCTGCTATCAAACCTCAGCTGGAACATTCTCACACGTGAGAAAAGTACAGTACCTTGGGCAAGGCCAGAATCTTTCCCTAGAGGAATCCTTGGTTATATGTGGTCTTGTGTTTCTTTATCTGTCTGCTAAAGAACACGAGGATCAGTCTTAGACATGCCGGTCTCCTACCTGTCCTCCAAGATTTGGGGTATTTTAACACTCCGTAGTTATTCAACAAAGCCTGTTAATCTCTTCAGATGAAAAGATTCTGGGAACTCTTTGCTTCCCTACAGGCCTAGGATTGGATTGGCAGCTGCTCTCCCAGAAAAATGTTTGCTTTTTCTCACCAGGCATCATTTCTAAAATGGTAGATCCAAGTTTTCAAACAGAATAAAATAATTTGAACAGGAAAGAGTTGTTATTTGGTGCTCTTTTAGACAGGAACATTGGTTTGAAGCTAGGCTGTTCGAAGTAGACGGAAATGATGGGAGGCCCTGTGCATTGGAACCTTCAACCATTAGACTTGAGAGACACGCCTGTTGAGACGGAGAGGGCCGACTGTCTTCCACAACAGCCTCCAAAGTCCATGGCAGGGTCAACTTCAAAGAACTCTAATCCTCCAAAATGCTAAGGAGGTGAAAGTCTATCAAATGAATTATTTTTAATTGAGAATCTCGAGGATGAGTTTATTGATGAGAGAGATCATGATTTGGAAAGGGAGCAATCATAACAACAATTTTGAACAAAGTTATTGTTTAGCTTCTCCCCCCATACAAGGGAAGAATAAATAATGTGGATCAAATATGCTCCAACAATGAGTCATCTGCTTAAAATAATACCCCTATCTAAGCTCACATGGTTTTTATTTTGTTTTGTTTTGTTTGTTTGTTTGCTGTTGTTAGATTTTTTTTTTGAGGATCAGGGTGTGGCTGGACTTGAACTTTCCCATTTCTCATTTCCAGCCCCAGCCCAGAAGCTGCAGGAACTCTCTGAGCTCCTTTGTAAAGCAAGGAAACAAAGAAACTTGGAAATTCTTTGGTTTCTTCAGTAATCTAAGTGTCTGTGAAATGAGCAGTATTACCAACATAGAAAATATACAAGTCAATAATAAATAGGTAACTTGGCTAAGATATATCAAACTATTAGAAACATGCTTATTTTATGCTGTACCTTTTGCCTGGGAACAAGATAATTTATTATGCTGATGAACTTTGCTAGAAATGCTGGGTACCCATACAGGAGTTGATTCACAAAACATATGTGTTTTTAATTCCCAGTCATCATTAACACTTTTCTAGTTTAATCATTTTGCGGAGGAATGAAATGCTTTCTGGGAAGAGAGCTGCACTTCCCAGGAGACCCATGAGAACTAGTTTTAAGCCTGGCCTTCCTGTTTTTGTCTTTATACCTCTTGCTCAAGTTACTAGCTCTACAAATTCAGGGAAGTAGCATCCACCATGAATAATTGTGTCAGGATTAAATAAGATAATAGAGGGAAAGTAGGCTAAAAAAATAGAATTTTCCTTCATTATCAAGGGCATCCAAATATCTTTTAAGGGGTACTGATGTTAGGGGATGCTCAGGTGCTCTGACACTGAACGCTACCAGTGCAATGCCTTTTGTTTTTTATTTTTAGTACATGTTCTCCTCACTCTATAAATAGATATTGAAAATATTTAGGTATCAGTCACTGTGATAATTATTTACTGAACAAAACATTATGGTCTCTCTCTTCACGGGAGCAAGGGTTAAGAGGGAAGACAAAAAAAGAAGAATGCCATACATAATTGATATATGTAGAAATTATTATTTTAAACAGAATACAATAGTAAATAACAATTATCTGTTTTATTAAATTCACAGAGACTATTTCTCCTTGTAAGTTACATTAACATAACTGGGAGAAGTTATATGTGTTGAGCCTGAGAAGAAGAAAAAGAGACAGACAAGATCAGAGGGAGGAAAAAGGCATTTGAAACATAGAAACTGTGAGTCAGAAGTCTCAAAGTGGCTCTCAGAGAAATGAGAAGACGTGGTAGGGGATGCCATGAGAGGTACTAGAGACAGCAGAGGGCACACTAAACAAGGTCGGTATCCTGTAAGACATTTGCATGGCCTCTAATAATCAGTGCCACTAGAGAATTTTTCCAAGAGCATAACATATGTAGAGAAGCTCCATGGGTTTGATAACTTTGCGTAGAGAGTAGACTGGAAAAGAGGAAAAATAATGCAGAGGACAAGATCAGAAGCCACTGGAAAAATTTAGGAAAGGTGGAAGTACTGAAAAAAAAATAGGAGCAGAAGAAAAACTAAGGATTGGTGAGAGTTGTTAACATATTTGGTATGGGAAGATAGAAAGACTTAAATAATAATTCAATATGCTTCTTTGAGATGGTTAAGTAAAGGGACATTTCTTTTCTTTCTCCTTCCTTCCTTCCTTCCTTCCTTCCTTCCTTCCTTCCTTCCTTCCTTCCTTCCTTTCTTCTTTTTAGAGACAGGGTTTCTATGTGTAGCTTTGGTGCCTGTCCTGGAACTAGCTCTTGTAGACCAGGTTGGCCTTGAACTCACAGAGATCCGCTTGCTTTTGCCTCCCAAGCACTGGGATTAAAGGCTTGAATCACCACTGCTCATCTTGTAAAGAAACATTTCTTAAAAACTTAGGGCATGAATTGATTTTATTTGTATGAAGATCAAGATTTCAATTATGAACATGTTTAATATGCTCATGAGACATCTTGGTTTGCTTCTAAAGAAACCGGTCTCGCTGAACATAGCGGTCAATGAGGACTACTGAGACCTCAAGAACAATGGCAATGGGTTTTTGATCCTACTGCACCTATTGGTTTTGTGGGAGCCTAGGCAGTTTGGATGCTCACCTTACTAGACCTGGATGGAGGTGGGTGGTCCTTGGACTTCCCACAGGGCAGGGAACCCTGATTGCTCTTTGGGCTGACGAGGGAGGGGGACTTGATTAGGGGAGAGGGAGGGAAAGGGGAGGCGGTGGCGGGGAAGAGACAGAAATCTTTAATAAATAAATAAAAAGAAAAAAAAGAAAAGGAAAAAAAAAGAAAGGACTTAGACACATGAATATGAAGTTTAAAGGCGAGGACCATGTTAGAGATTAGTATTTGGGCATCAAATGGCACTCATACATTTGTTTAAAGCTGTGTTTAGAAGGCAAGCCTAGTTCTGAAGAGCCCTGATTGGAAGACACTTACACAAGCTGAATTCCCAAACTAACTGAGTGGGCAGGGTGAGCTTACTTCTCCACATATCTTGCTTGTGAGATATCCTAAAATTTCTCAGCAGTAGGGGAAAGAAGATCATAGAGGCAGAGGTTAAAAATGAAAGTTGGAAAATAGACTCTGGGTAGAGTCCTGGGTGCCTGCTTCTCACAGGAAGACAGATTTTCAGTTTCAATCCAGAAGCTGTTATTAGGAGAACAAAGTAAAACTGGGGTTGCTCCAGGGTATGACTTAAGATGTGACCAAATTTTCTACTAGATAGTCCAAGAAGCATAACCATGGTCTTTATTTAGAGAGGAGAAAATACATCAATAGATTACAACAGACTATGTCATGTGTTGCCATGCCAACTGGAGATGTGTATGGCTATAGCATGTTGTGTGTGGTTATAGCATGTTGTGTGTGTGTAGCTATAGCATGTTGCGTGTGGCTATAGCATGTTGTGTGTGGCTATAGCATGTTGCGTGTGGCTATAGCATGTTGTGTGTGTGGCTATAGCATGTTTTGTGTGTGGCTATAGCATGTTGCGTGTGGTTATAGCATGTTTTGTGTGTGGCAATAGCATGTTGAGTGTGGCTATCGCATGTTTTGTGCGTGGCTATAGCACGTTGTGTGTGGCTATAGCATGTTGTGTGTGGCTATAGCATGTTGTGTGTGTGGCTATAGCATGCTGTGAGCTGGGGCAGCTATACCTATCTGGGTGTTCTGTGATTGTGAACATTTGCAGCCCTCTTGGTTTTCTTAACTGCTTACAGTTCTCTGTCTCCTCTGATGGTATAACACAGAAGCAAGTTGGAAATTTATGGTATGTTCATATTTTCTTATTATATCAACTGTCTTGGAACAAATTTACATTTCCAAAATAAGTGCTATAGCAAAATTGACTGTGGAAGAAAATATAGGCATGCATATTCCTTGGGCATTTAGGTCTGGGGAAAGCTTCCTAAAGAGATGGGAAAAAATTTAAAGCAAAAACACGGATAAATTTGACTGTACTTAATAAAGTGATATCAAAAAGAAAGTCAAAGCCTAAGCTACTGGTTGATTTGGAGAGGATTAGAATATTTGCATTTACAATGAACTCCTCCATATTAATATGAGAAAAGCAAACAATTGAAAAGAAAACTGAGTAAGTTCACAAGTTTAAGAAGAGCCACTCCATCCTAATGAGAGAGTTTGAAAGAAAATCAATGTAAAAACACCAGGTTGACAAAAGCTAGTATTTGTTTGCACAAGTGTTTGTGAGGATGAAGAAAGAATTTGGTTGTGAGAACCTACCCATGGACCCAGCAATACCACTCTTGGGAATATACCCAAGAGAGGCCTTATCACACAACAAAAGTATATGCTCTACTATGTTTATAGCAGCATTGTTTGTAATAGCCAGAACCTGGAAACAACCTAGATGCCCTTCAATTGAAGAATGGATGAAGAAAGTATGGAATATATACATATTAGAGTACTACTCAGC
>NW_026067923.1:12448200-12488200 GCF_014885135.2 Alexandromys fortis
GGGAAATGGGAGGCGGTGGTGGGGAAGAGACAGATATCTTTAATAAATAAATAAATTAATTAAAAAAAAAAGAATTTGGTTGTGAGCCTAGCCTTTAACAGTGAGGACACTAAGAGAGACTTACATTAATCTAATCTACATGGGAAGCAGAAAAGGACAAGATCTCCTGAGTAAATTGGGAGCATGGGGACCTTCTGGGAGGGTTGAAGGTGAGAGGGGAGAGGCAGGGAGGGGAGCAGAGAAAAATGTAGAGCTCAATAAAAATCAATAAAAAAATAAAAAAATAAAGAATTTAGTCACTGATGGTCAATCTAGAAAGACTGAAGATGTTCAAACTTTAGGACTCAGAAGTTCACTTCCTCATGAGCACCTGGTGAATGTCTGGCAAATGTTCCCATGGAAATGGGATTCAAAGATCAAAACAGTACTATTTATAATGCCAAAAATGTAGAATAAATGTCCTGTATTAGGTGAATGTGGTTTATATTACTGAACAGTTGAGAATGTATATTTGTGAAAAGTTCCCTTAAGTATGAACACGAGTAAATCACAAAGGACAGCACAATGTTATGTGCCAAAATATGCACCTTTTATATCTAGCATGAAGAGACTGATCACTGGAACATACATTTCAAAATAGTGCCTCACCTGTTGTTCGAGAAGCATGTAGTGGGTTAGATAGTTCTGGAAACCTTTCAAACCTTACCTTTTAAAGAAGACAGGGTTGTTTAATGAAAATGCAGAAATTGGTACTGGATGCTTAGTCTCAAAGGTGAAGGGATCTCTGGGTACGTGTCATATATTACTTTATGTATGTTTGGAATTTATTTCAAAATAGAACACTCGTAATATGTTTATTCCAGGCACATTAGGAGTGCTTATTTTATTCTAGGCAATTTTTCTAAGTGGAAAATCAAGCAAAAGAGAGCGACTGAGACAAAGGTGGGGAGCGATAGATGGATATATAGCTAGGTACATTTCATTGGAAATATGTTTTGACTTGGGCTCTGCAGGGATATCTTCTAGGGCAGTGGTTCTCAGCCTGTGGGTCGTGACCCCCTTAGGGGTCACATATCAGTTACCCTGCATATCAAATATTTACAAATATAATTCATAACAATAACAAAATTATAGCTATGATGTAACAACAAAATAATTTTATGACTGAGGGACATGGCAACATGAGAAACTGTATTAAAAGGCCACAGCATTGGAAAGATTGAGAACCACTGCTCTACGGTTTTGAGCAGGCCACAAAAACATGTAAGCCAGGGCCCACATGCTTGCATGGAGGGAATGGAAGCATTTAAAGAGGTTGCCTGTTTTACTTAAATCAAATGTGCAGACTTTCATCCTTCAGTAGAGGGGTCATCAGAGGGCCGTGAATGTGCCCTGGACTGGAACTTGGGCCCTTTGAGTGGCGATCTGTAAGTATAGTTGCTTTAGAAAATACACCCGATTTGGGAGACGGAAAGGCCCGGGGATGCAGGGTAACAGAAGGTTTATTTTGAAGCCAGTACACTGTAAATTTTCTAACATAAAGACAATTCTGCCCGAAAATTCTGAGAGTTGGCCCTTCCTGGTGGAGGCAGGGGAAAAGGAGATGGACTCTCACCATCAGCTGCTCCACTGGCCTTAACCCTCTCACAGCTGGACCTGAGGATCCTGGTGAACAGCCCATCCCCGGTGAGGGACGCGGTGGTGCCAAGGGGTTAACAGGCACTTTGTGTGAAGTTTTAATATTCCACGAGTGAAATGTGCATTTGAAATGGAAAAAAAAAGAGGAAAAGATTATATTTGTCAGCTGGGCTGCCATATGCTGTTCTGGCCGGAGTGCACAGAAATGGTGACAGTTCTTTCCTGAATGAGAATCTCTGTCGGCTCCCGATTTTGTGCCTTTTCTTTGGGCAACCACGAGGTTTCTTCATGGCCAGGGTGTCTGAGATCTCCATTACTGTGGGACATCCTGTATCCACGTTTTAAAAAAGCAGAATGTTGGCACCGTTTGGTTTGGTTTTTTAGAGGTAGAAAAAGACACAAAAGTCACAGAATTCACTGCATATGTTTTTCTTCTATTTTGTAGATGGAATTGGCCTTGAGGCTGGAAACAGTCCTCTCAGAGAATGACTAGCTAATGGGATGACACATGGAGACGAGGTTACAGTTTCAATGGGTCTGTCAGTTGTCACCCATGTCAGCATCAGCCTCACGGAGTGGATTCTGTCAGGTTTCTCCGGAGCCAGGCTATGGTGGTGGGTGGATCTCTGTGAGTTCGAGACTAACTTGAACCCTGTCTCTAAAAATATAAAATTTTCTTGTACAAATTTGGTAGGCTGTGATGACTATCTGTTTAAGAAATAAATGTCCAAGTCTTTGTATCATAAGGAAAATGAATAAGATGATACGGTTTTGGGGTGTGAGAATGTAGTTGTTTTAAAATTACATTTTTCTGTCTCTGCATTTGAAAATCCTACACTAAACAAAATTGCTTTCTCTTTAAATAAAGTTTTATGAGTTCTCTTTATAGACTGAAGAGGTGATAGAATCCAGAAATCTTGGATATGTAAAAGTTCAGAAAATAAATCTTCCCATAATCTAAAGATACTATTACAATAGTTTGCTTTCTGTTTTAATATTGTCAGTTAACATATAAACAAAACATAGCATATTTGACAACATGTCATTATGCCATAAATATAAGGCTTAGCAACTTCATATATCCTACTGATGGGATGTTCCAGTCTTGTGAACTATTCTCCTATTATTGGCATTTCCTTTTTTACTCAGTTTATTTCCTAATCATTGAGAGGGAAGTCACATCTTGACTCTGTGGCTTTTCTTTGCAGAAGGTATCACCCTTGGTCAGAAATTCAAGTGGTGATCACTTTGACCTATCAACAGTTAGAGTCCTATAGAAAGAGTACTGAGCTGCGTTTTCTGACCACACGGCTATTTAATGTATAATGTCTATTTCTCTGAAAGATTATCTGGGGTCATGTTTATTTTAAGCCTATCTGACTGCCTGGGTTGGATTCAAGTAATATGAGAACGAAGAGTCAAAACAGATTTTGTTAGTTGAACCTCTGGTTTCTATGGTCAGTTGCTATGGCGTGCGATCTGAGGCATAGTTCAGAGAAGACGGGGTGCAAGTGGGAGTGAGTTCTGACAAGTACTGGCATGGCGAGAGTCAGAGGTGAAGATGGAGAACTAAGGTAGAGCACAGACTTCCACTCCTTCAAATCCCAAACAATCCACCCAAACTAAGACAGTAAAAAGTAAGTAAGCAAAGAAAAAAATTAGCCGAGCAGACTTTCAAAAGTGGAGGATTGCTAGGCCTCTTGGCACACACCTGTAATCCTGTCACTTGGGAGTCTGAGGCAGGAGACTGGGAGCTTAAGACCAATTTAGGCTGCATTGTGTTCTCAAAACAGGCTGCAGCATATAGTCTCAAAAAAAAAACCCAAGGTCTCTTGATGTGTTATAGTTGTCTAGACATGGATACACTCCCTCTTGGAAATAGGGAGGAGAACTATGAGACTCAAGAGGAGAACAACTCAGGAGTCTCAGCAGACTTCTCAAACCAGCAAGATCCTCAAGGCCCTTCTTATAAAATGGCTGATGCAGGAGGGGACTCTGATTTGTTGAGTGGCCTGGGCATCATGCAGAGCTCTCTAGGACAGCTTTTCTGAGTCAGCACCCAATCCAAAGTAAGCTTTTTGATCCTATAGCTGTCTTTGAAATGTTCTCACTAGTAACCCCTTGACCATCTGACTGTAAGTAATGCCAGGAATGTCACTGCTTCTCCAACCTGAGCTTTGGTGGCATCATTTCTTTGCTTTGTCATTGGTGCCCTATGAGGTGAGTAGACGAGAAACCAGTCGGATTGCAGTTCATTGTTAGAGTGCTTGCCGAGTCTATGCAAAGCCCTGGATTTGATCCCAAGCACAACAACCTTAAGTAAATAAATAATAAAATATAAATGATAAGACAAACCAAGAGCTAGAAGACCGTGGCATTATGTAATGCCTAAGTACTTGGCTCCGTCTACCCGTAACCAGACTTGTTGGTAGTTGTGAGTCTTGGAGAGGCAAAGGCAGGGCTTTTTCTCTTTTCTCACTTCTTACTAGTAGGGAGGCACTGAGAGAAATGAGTACCCCAGATCCATATGACCAGAGAGGCAAAGGTGGGGTGGAGTCAGATGATGCTGAAAACCCCAGGCTCTATCCTGAAGGAGGACAGCTTCTGAGCAGAGGAACTCTCCTATGATGCTGGGATCCTCCTCTTCTTGTTCCTCAATAGAGGGAACTCACAAGCTGTTGAACATTTCCCAAAGTCCAAAAGGGAGAGCTGATAGCAAGAACTCAGGCAAGAACTATGTTGAGCCTGGCTCAGCTGTCCTTTTCTTCCCACAGCTGGCTGCCTGGGGCTAAGAAGTGGTGCACAGAACACTAGGTATTTGGCATTAAAATCTTAGTGTGAAGAAAAAGAATGGAACACAGAGTCAGTGTAAAATGTTTGTGACAGAGAAGTCATCTTGTCCGTATGAGTTAGTGGGAAACACGTGAGCAAAGTGACAGGCACAAAGCAGGTAGACAAAGATGCTGGAATACAGAAAGGGGGAGGAGGGGAAGGAGGAGAGGGGGAGGGGGAGCAGGAGAGAAAGGAGGAGAAAAAATTGTTGGATACATTTTGTCAAGGAACTGCCAATTCCCCTGAGTCCTTCTCACTGAGAACAACATAACGTAAAAAACACAATTTTTGGAAATAATGACCAAAGCCCACAGAATGAGGAGAAAAGGAGACAGTGGAATAAAGAAATTAATGGTAGGATTAAGTCAGTGTCATAATGTCCAATAAGTCATTTCCTGTGTTTACTGTGAGAACTCATGTTGTTCCAAGTGTTGTATATAGGTTACTGTTTTTGGTCCTTAAGAAGTTTTATGCGTAAGTGGCGTCTGGTTATCAAAGGAGAAAACTGAGGAACATGGGGATATTTAATAGAAAGAGACAAAGGCAAGATTTACCCAGACATGTTCTTTGTGTTTGATTCCTATTTTTTTGTGTGGGGGTGGGAGGGGCCTCAAGACAGACTTTCTCTGTGTAACAGTCCCGGCTATCCTGGAACACATTTTGTAGACCAGGTTGGTCTCAAATTCAGAGATCTTCCTGCCTCTGCCTCCCAAATGCTGGTATTAAAGGTGTGCACCACTACCATTACCCAGCTGATACTTGAGTTTTTCACCTGGTGTAGTAGGAGGTGCGGGTTCCTTTGTTTCCCCCTGCTTGGCTCCCAGCCGCCCGGCAAGCTTAACTCCTGAAATAATTACACAGAAACTATATTAATTAAATTGCTGCCTGGCAGCTGAGCGGTGGTGGCACACGCCTTTAATCCCAGCACTCGGGAGGCAGAGGCAGGCGGATCTCTGTGAGTTCGAGACCAGCCTGGTCTACAGAGCTAGTTCCAGGAAAGGCTCCAAAGCCACAGAGAAACCCTGTCTCAAANAAAAAAAAAAAAAAAAAAAATTTGCTTCCTGGCCCATTATTGGCTAACTCTCACATCTTGATTAACCCATTTCTATCATTTCTATTAATCTGTGTGTTACCACAAGGTCATGGCTTACAAGCATGAGTCTAACCAATGTCCCTCTTGGGCAGGAGAAGCATGGCATCTGCCACACTTTCCTTCTTCTCAGCATTCTGTCCTGTCTACTCCACCCACCTAAGGGCTGCCTTAGCAAAAGGCCAAGGCAGCTTCTTTATTCAACCAATGAAATCAACACAAATTGGTGTAGGACTTCCTACACCAATCTGGTCATCTTCTACTTTATCTATGCAGAGATGATAATCATCTAATATATCAATAGCCATTTCCATAGGTTCCTCCCCAAACTTCAGGAATTAAAACAGCAGTATTTTTCCAATTTCCTAAAACAATTAATTGAACATCGTAACAGTAATGACAATGTGATTGTAGTAAGCCTTTGTACTTTTTTCTCCCCATGCTCACTAATTTATTCACCTATTCATCATTTAGAGACGCAATGGTTCACGTTACTTTCTCTTGCACATGGCTGCCAATTGCTTGTACTGATTCCTGTTCAGCTTTGGGCATTTGAAGACATCTCAGAACACCACACAGATAGTATTTTGGTTTTAGATATTCTTCACATTTGAAACTTGTGAATCTAATCTCCCACACACATCATGTTTCAGTAAAACGAGCTTTGAAAGATGAGTTGTCAGTCTCTGTTTCCCACTAGACTGTAAGTTCCATGAAGGCAGAGAGTTCTCTATCCCTCAGACCTAGAACAGGGGCACCCCATAAGTTCTTGCTGAATGAATGTGTGACTAAAACATGGATAGAAGATGTATTTCATTAATATCAAATAAAGTAGGTGGAAAAGATGAATAGAATTGTTAAACCCTTGAGATTAAATACTACCCAACTTAATTACGATGGTTAACATGGTCTTTCCCTACATTTAAATAAACCATAGTTTGTGGTTTTAAATACATGTAATAAGCATTTCATATGCTTTGAATATTTGAGAGCCCAGGCATCCTATCTACACACACACACACACACACACACACACACACACACACACACACACGTGCTTCTCTTGAAAGAATTAGCAAGATAAGAATGAATACTGACTGGGGCAGAAAAGTCCCGTTCCTCTGCAGGTATGTGCCAATCGCTTTCTTTCAGCAATTAAGGCTGGGCTTAGTGAGTGTAGCTCAGTAGGTGGAGGTCTTGCCTAGGATGAATGAGACTGGAACTAACGAGCTGCAATTCTCCAGCACAGAAGAAGATAAAACAAAATATAGAACAATGCTTGAGGACTTGTTTGGTTTATTTTGGTAATACTAAGGGAATCAGTAGGATTATCCAGTGTCCTTTATGCCTGGAACAGTCCCAGTTTATTCCTGATGACTTGCCCTAATTATTAATAGTATCATATTTACTCTCAAAGTGTCCTTGTTTAGATGATAAATTATAGGGGCACTCTATTAATCAGGCCTTAGAAAATCACTTAGGTTTTTTTTCCACAGTATTATTTTGGTAGAAAATGAAGATTTTGTAACCAATTGAAATTACAAAAAGGATTAACACCATTACACACACACACACACACACACACACACACACACACGCACGCACGCACGGTACTTTTGGTATAGTGCCTTGTATTATGGATTTTTAAAATTTCCTTTACCTCATTAGGAATACATCCATTCTAAGGATTGCACTTATTTTAATTTTTCCTCAACACCTTTCAAAGGATTTTATGCTCAATGGGAAATAGTAGAATGGAATTACATAAAATGGAACCAAATTGTCAAATTGTTCCATGATGGATTATCTGTGTGTTTGCATTTTAATCCCTAAAATGGGAAAGGCCAGTGGGCCTGTATAAATTTTGCAAATTAATTACACTAAATGAGCTCTTCGAGCATCTTTCTAGTCACTTTATCCTTCCTTAAGGCTCCACTTGTCTATCATTGTAAAGCATATCTACTGTGAAGTAGATAAAAAAATATCCTCAAACACAAAACACTCTGCTATGGAAATGTCTCCCCGGCACACTGAGTATTTTGGTTGTTTTGGATAGAACAGTGAAATATCTTTATTGGCCAGGATTTTCACCAGAAGGGCAACACGGGATTACCAATAGGATGGTTGGCCACAGCTTGCAATTTTCATTAGTCAAAACTCCAATGAATAATTTTTTGGCCCTATTGCATTTTTAAGAGACTCAAATAAGAGCCACAGAGAGGACCAATCTTGGAGGATCTGTGTATTTTGTACTTGAGTGCTGAGACTCTTGGCCAACTGGCAAGGTGCTCAGCTCTCCTCACCAGTTACAGGGTGGAAATTATTTCTCTTCTTCACCCATCTGCTCTCGGAGCCAGAGCTCATGTTCGCTAGTACAACTTCCTGTGTGTGTGTGTGGGGGGGAGATCATCGACAAACAGAGAAAAATGAAAGACCCTCACTGGCATAAGAGTAAACATGACTGTGAGGAAGTGACATATCAGTCACTTGGATATTATTTATTGATGGTGAGGAAGATCAACCACTATAACATTCACCAGTGGTGAAGAAGATCAGTCACTATGTGTGTTCATACAAAGTCCTGCTCTTGTGTCGTTACCGCCTGGTCTAATCAACTCACGGAGGTTCTTGAATTACCTTTGGAAAGAGAGGACATGGCAGTTGAATGATATGAGAGTGTTTCTCGGTGAAGGAGAACCAATAGCCCTTTGCTAAGCACTTCAACAGAGACAATGCCATTGATGGTCTGGATATAAAACAGATGCACAATAGCAGGACAAATAGTCAAAGAAGGAAAGATTGTGTGAAGAGATGGGGGAAGAGTATGATTCCTTTTCTGCTTAGTTTTCGTTCATGAGCTTTGAGCATCAAAGGAAGTACACACACACACACACACACACACACACACACACACACACCCCAACCCCTCACACACCCATCCATCACCCCTGGCTACATTTCCTAAGAAGTAGAACCCCCTGAAACTAGCTAAGAGGAAGATCTTGTGCACTCCTGCATTTGCAGGTGGCAAAACTCCTAAGGCACAGCTGAGTTCCTAGCTGGCCGTGTAACCATCAAGCCCACAAATGTATGCTATGGCATTTCTAAAGAGCCTCTTTCTCAAGTGGAAGGTCAGATGCCATAAATAGGCAAACTTTCAAACACTGAAAAGAAGGCCAATGCAAGGTCATTTTTAAGGATTCTATCACCTTAGGAATCATGTGCTGTTTCAGTTACTTTACATATTGCTATGACAACACACCTTAAGGGAGAGGAATGTTTTCTGGCTCACAGTTTCAAGGCCACACAGTCCCTTGTGATGGGGAAGGTAGGCAGGAGCGTGAGACTGGGTGGTCACCTGTGTGGAAGCATCGAGAGGGGCTGGGCTACAAAACCACAGACTTTCGCCATCCTTCTTGTGACATACTCCTCCAGCAAGTCTCAAACTCCTAGAAGTTCCACAGCACTCCCAATCAATGTCACCAACTGAGACCCAAGTGAGCTTGTAGGGGAAATTTCACGTTCAAATCATAACAAATCATAATACCTCTTACTCTTGAAAGGCTCCCTTGATTCACATGTCTTTGACCTCTCTGGGCAACAGAAAATGAAGAAATGGCAGACACACATAGAGAAAAGCTAGGATTGGAGGAGGGGACATTCATTCTGGTAGAGACACGCCAGCAGCTCAGAAACTCAGCGAGTTTATTATATATGATTGAATGAGGCAGTGGGCTTATTATATAGACCTTAACAAGGAGGTAGGCTAGCTAATCTCGGTAAGGGGATGCTAGGGCACAGTCCCAGACAGCTGTGGTTAACTTTCCACACACACTGTCAACATCTGTACTCAGTCCAAGGCAAAGTCTGGCTTTTGCTATGGGTCTGAGGTGTCCTTGACATGGCTGTATTCATGTCAACAATACCCATTCACTTAGATTTCATTCACTCTCCACACAATACTAATGTTTTGTGATTGCACCTGATGATTTAGTGAGTGGGGCGACCTTTATGATATGTGTTCATACACACACACACATAACACACACACACAAATTATTCTCCTCCAACTGTGGAGTTCTATCTCTACTGTGAGCTCTGTTCATATACATAACCTATGATCTTACCTACCATAGGAAAAGGTACCTATCTATTTCCAAACCCATCGCCTAGAAGAAGAGAATAAAAATAGCAGATGCATTATCTTGTTTCGAAGTGATTCTTTAAAGTGTATACAGCTTCCATTTTAAGGAATTTTCCTATATATGTGTCTTCTACTACATTTAATCTGCGAATGTTATATTGCGTTTTCAATAGCTGAGGACATCTCTACTGGAGTGCTACCAAATATCTACTTTGAACTTGCAAGTCTGAGACTCTGTTAAAAAGCTTCCTCCTCTGTAGTTTTCCCTCCAAGAATGTATTTGCCTCTTTCCTTGTCTCCTGCAGCACTGGTCTTTAACACTATAGCAGAGTGGTTAGGGAAGGATGACTAAGATTAACTCTATTTGGGAGAGTTGGAGAAGATTTTGGAAATTAATTAGCAAGGTTTCACTAGAAGAAAGTGCAGTCTAACAAATAAAAAATATTATGCTTTTAGAGTTTATTGTTCATTGCCTTCTGCCGTTATGAATAGAAAATAATTCCACAGAATTTTCTCCAGTAATGATTTGACACGTGCAAGTAAATTGACATTTAGTTGTGAGTAACTGATGGAATAAGTGTTAAGCTGGATGGGCATGTTCCTATGTCATTCAGTTCCTTATATAGGTTCAATTCTTCGAATTAAAGCCTTTCTAACTATATTGGACTTCTATAGATCTGGAAGAGCCAACCAGCTTTAATGATATTTTATATTTCTCTCTGTTCTGTCCAGGGGTTTTTAATAGGAGATTTTATTTCTCCAGAAAGATACTGTTCCAAGCCTTCTGAAATTTGTGGCCAATGATTCCATGGTATTCAGTACATGGTTGTTTATACAAAGAATGTGACATTGTTAATGTGATTATTGTACCTTTGAAGGTATCTTTTTAAGGAGTAAAGGGTCTATATAGTTGCCTGGTTTTTATATTTGGGTTTGGCCACATGAGTCTCAGATAAAAGCAATCAGATCACTAGCTCCTCTCCCTTGAGCGTCACAACATACAAAAGCTGGGAGAGAGAGAGTTCATTAGCTTATTAGTTATCCCTGTAACTAGGAATCATGATCCCACTCACGGGTCATGACTGTTTTATAGGAAACATTTCAATATGTCATATTATGGGTCATGGCCTTAATAGATTTGTTCCCATCCACCAAAGACTTAACCAGAAATAGGTTTGAAAAAAAATCACATTCTCAGTAGCTTTTATGTTGTTGACTTTTCTGAGTGCTTGCTGTAATTTTTGAAATATATTTCATAGTCTCTCCATCTTTTTTCCTATCACTGAAAAAACATTTTTATTTTTTGAAACATAAAAAATGCACGTTGGGAGAGCGAGAAATCTTCCTTAGGTAACCTCAGAACTGAGGAACTTTGTGCATTATGCAGCCAAGGCCATGCCAAAATGCAATTTGGAGGGTGTCCAGCCCTTCATTGGAAAGTAATGGTTTTCACTGAACTGAGTTATGACCAGCTGTTTACAGACAGTCTGTGACATACTGATAGAGCAGAACACCGTATGTTGCTTTCCAAATCAAATGATACAAGAAGTGTGACAGAGTGGAGAAACATCTGTCATTAGCAATTTTCAGCACGCTTCACTAATTCTGGACAAAATACGAGTAATGAACTTACCGCAGGAAACTTCAAATACTACCACTGCCGAGACAGGGACGGAGACAGCCAGTCCTCCTAATGGTGTCTTATTTTATTCATTTGCAGTAAGAAACACACGACGTGGGTTATTTGTTTTTGATCGTAGGATAGCAAATATTAACGTGGATCACAATGCTTATTTTAATCAAAGGAAAGGGGAACTGGGAACGCAACTTTCTTCAAGTTCAGACATGCAGCTTCATTGATTCTTTAATTACTGAAGAGTAGGGGTTTGCTTTGTTTTTGTAAGCAGCAGAGTTAATGAATGCACCCTGGTGCAGTCTTCTCCAAGTTGTGTCTGAGGTCAATACTCTAAGCTCAGGTTTGTTTGGCGTTTATTGGAGACGTACTATTTGCATAATATTACATTTTCCCAGTCTTTCTACTAAGCCACTTGTACAGAAGAATGTGTCGGGTCTTTCTCAAGCTGTTTTCTTCCTACCGTTTCTCATCTTGCCTGCTTTTTTTTTTTTCTTTTCTGGCTGATAATTTTCATTTTGCGGTCCCACAAATTTTCACAGTTCTGTAACGAGCGCATGGTCCTCATACAGTATCCACATGGTTCTCTACTGGTCGACGTCACACTGTTTATGAGATCTCAGAGCCAAACCATGTGAAGGCTGCAATCTGTGAGCATTTTTCTTTTGTATCTTTGCAATCAATTGAGCTATTAAGCCATTAACATTCAAGGCCTACTCAGCCCAGCTTATACCCCCACTTAGCGCCAAGACGACAAAATTCCTAAACAGATAGATTTGCTTGACTCCAGAAGGAAAAACCATGAAGAAAGATGACAATTCTTTACCCAAAGTTGCGACTAGTGTTCAGAAAACAGTCGTGTGGAATGCAGACACGAGAGGCTGCCCAAGCCATTGGTGTTCTACCGATGGGACCTGCTTTGGACTGTGTCCCAGAACAAAAAGACCGAATGCCATTCGGAACTGATGACTGTAAAATGGCGGTAGGAGGTCTTCGAGGAGCTTCTTAATTACAAAATTATTCGTGATAAAATGGTACTAGCTTCAGACTCCTGGTTTCTTGTAAATTTTAGTGGGATGTCGCATAAAAATGGCTTGTAGATTTTTGACACCTTAGAGAAACCAGATATAGGCTAGGAATACTGTGGGGGCGTCATCTCCATCTCTAAATATCTTCAACTCTTTTTCCTTTCTTTCTTTCTTTCTTTCTTTCTTTCTTTCTTTCTTTCTTTCTTTCTTTCTTTTTTCTTGAGAAGAAGGCTCCCCTTACGAATGGATCTATCTGTTTTGGAGCAGTCCCTAAATAATTTTGTGGTTGAGAAGAAATATTCCAAGATATGCAAATGCTAAATTCTTCCAGTTTTTATAGACATCTGCATTGAAAAACAAAACAAAGCAAAAATATAGATGCCATTGAAACCCATCATTACGTTTGTGATCTAGATAATAAAGTAAGCAGACCCGAGCAATTCGCTAACACTAACGCTACTCTTTACATAAACAGTAAATGTTTAGATTTTCCTGTTCACTGACTAACAGCACACATATCATAAACACTAAGCTGTTATAGTACGTTGCGTGTGTTGATTCACTTTAACAGTTGTTAGTGTGAAGACAGGAAAAGAAAAGTGGGTGTAATGAGACCATGTGCAGTATGCTGTGAAAACAGAGGCCCTTATTTGGCATAATGGGTTGCACCATAAGGGCCATAAAATTGTGCATGTGTTAGTATCATTTTAATTATTACGGGTGCCACATGTTAAGCAGAATAGCGGAACTACTAAAACAGCTTCAAAACCCTTACTGCTGATCGCTGCATTTAATTACAAATAGGAGCATTTGGAGATAGGTCACCATAAAACCCTTCTGTTGTCAAATGAGCTCAAATCTGATTTTTGTAATTACGTTTTTATACCACAGATCCTGTTGAATAACTATAGGGAATAAAATTTTAATAAGTGCTGATTAAATGTAGGTACATCTTGCTTCCTAAGAATATTTATGAGTGCCCATCTCACTTAAATCAAGGTATCATCACTATTTTCCTGTGGACAGGGCTTTGATCACTCACCCTTAATGCAAATAAGCCGAATAAATTTATGTGCCATGAAATATTGTTATTTTTCCATTGGAGCATAAAAAGCGCTGGACTTCAATTATTCATTGTGCTTGTGATCCCCGTGCATTGTACTGTAATTCTGTAGAACTATGTGTTTCTATTCCCACACTCCATGTCGGACCCCATGATCTTGCTAGTATGTTTTCTACCAGAGATTTTACTGAAGGGAAAAAGAGTTTTGTCCCCAGACTAGAATAAATATGGCTAGAGATGATAAGCTCACTTTCCAATGTCACTCTTCTTCGGCATCGTTTACTTGTCTACTCATCTGTTTGCTTATTTGTTGACTTTACATGAGCTGTAAAGTCCATGAGTGTGTTGAGAGAGAGCTGGAGCTTTGGTATGCTTCGCACCGTTACTTCTCTGTCCTGCAAAGCACGCTCCTGAACCTCTGCATCAGGCCTAGGCCTTCTTGGCCCTTTGAACGCGAAATTAGCACTGAGTTTCCAACAGGATGAGAAATGTATGGTGATGACTCAAGAAATTACTGATGGGTGATGGCACATGAAAGTCATAAATTCTCACAAAGAGAAGCCAACTCTAGAAGTGCTTAAACTCTAGAATGCTTAAACGGTATGAGTGTGGTTGGCGTGTGCTCTCACAGATATCAACAAGCACACAGATTTATCCATGTGGATATGTGGACTTTTTTTTGATTGTATAGTTCTAGGTGGCATTAGCTACTTTTTCTCTGACTTTATGAATTCTTTTGGAAATCCCCATCCTTTTGTGTGCAGTAGATTATTCTGGTGGAGAGGTCACTCACCTCTCTGGAAGAATGGATCCCATTGTTTTTTCTAGCAAAGTATATTTCTCAAGACAATGAGTAATCTTCTTGTAAAACTCATTGGGTTATGTGTTGTTAAGCACTTACCCACATATCTTGCTGTTTTAATCTCCACATGGCTCTACGGTGTAGCCATCCAAATGACAACACATGTCCTCCAGTCCACACCTCCACATCCAGTTTCAGATGGAAGGAAGAGAAAGGACCACTTCAGTAAAGACCTTGAAATCCACACACCATGGAAACAGAAGCCAGCCTGAGTATGTTGTTTGGTTCCAGGGACAGCCCTTGAGGGTAGAAAAGTAAGGGTAGCATAAGAAACATGCCTGTGTGTATAGGTGGGCCTGAGGATGCAGGAGAGCTCCTTCTCATGAGCTAATGCATTCCAGCATTCTGGGTCTATCATTTGAATCTATTATCTCAGAACACTTGTCTTTAAGGGATAAGGAAGGGGATAGCCAATGCTAAAAGCTAGGGTTGCAAGCTCTGTTTCTGGCATTTGAAAGTTTCCCTTGACAGTGTGAAGTTATTCAGCTTACTTCTATTGTGTCTGCAAAACTCAGGGTGCAATTAAGCAACTCTTTTGAACCCTGGAGAGACTACTCAGTGTCCATAAAATTATATCTTTGATGTACTAATTAATTAATTTTGGAAAAATCTGAGAATGAATTAAATCATCAATAAGTGCAAATCAGAAGAATACCCGATATATATTAAGAGCATTTGTGAGGAGTCATGTCTAACACTGATTTCCAAGAATTGATGCCCCGTAAGAGTTTATAATCAATAAGAAAATGATGAAAGACAAGCAGGAATGAGGGACAGATAGGGAAGAAAGAATTTCTCATTTTCCTAATTACTAATGCCTTCATTTGTAATGTATAATATTTAGCTTCGGACCCAAATTAACCACAAAAATTGTTTTAAACAGTTTCCTGAAAGCATCTCACTAACTTTAGCTGCTAGGTGTTCACTTTGAATTTTCCATTATGGTGGGGACAGCACTGAGCAGCTCAGGCCAGGACATCTGTGCCCTGGGAACATCTTTCTGGGTTGCAGGGCACTCCCAGTCACCATGGAGACTTTGGTGTGTTAGCTTTGATGTAAGTGGGTCTTCTATCTATCTGTTGTTTCATTGGTTAATTAATAAAGAAAACTGCTTGGCCTGATAGGTCAGAACATAGGTAGGTGGGAAAGACAGAACAGAATGCTGGGAGGAAGAAGGCAGTGAGGCAAACGCCATAGCTCTCCTCTCCAAGATGGACGCATGTTAGAATCTTCCTGGTAAGCCACCACTTTTTGGTGCTACACAGATTATTAGAAATGGGTTAATCAAGATGTGAGAGTTAGCCAATAAGAGGCTAGAACTAACGAGCCAGACAGTGTTTAAATGAATACCGTTTCTGTGTAATTATTCTGGGGCTAAGCTAGCCGTGCGGGAGCCGTGTGGGATGAAAAGCAGGCCTGCTCGCCTCCTCACTACATAGCTTTTAGCAGTTGTTCCTTTGCTAGTAAAAGAATTTGGATTAGCCTCTTAACCCTTTTCATTATACATTCCTTTCATGCCATCGAGCCCCGGGATGTGGTAGTGGAGGTAGGGTGATTAGTTTGTCCGGTGGGTGATTTGTCTTCAGGGAGCCTGAGTCTATGTGAAGAGACAGGACACAGACCAGAAATCCAGAATATTCTTGTCAAAATAAGGGGTATGCCCATGGTTCTGGATTTTAACATGTGACTGGGCTCTCTTCCCACACTACCTAACAGACTGCATCATAAGCTTCAGCTACAGATCACCGAGAGGCCAGATCCCACTAGCATGACCCTTCGCTTATGTCTGAAACAGAGTCCTTAAACACATTTCACAGGAAAGGAGATGTTCATTCCAGCTGCAGGAGGATAAAGAGAGAACGCCAGCAATTTTAAGAAGTCTTACAACTATTCTATTTATGCCCTCGGGGCCAACAAGCATCAGAAAAGGGTCATTAATACCAGAGAAGATTAACTGCTGAACAGAATCACTTGCTTCCCCAAATTCTTTGTTTCCTAATATTACTAATGGGAAGTTCATGTTTATTGCTAAATCAGTATATAAAGTAACAGGTTCCTTTACGGCATTTTCATATACCCAGTATTGGTCGATCCTTCCCTTCCCCTACTTCCCTTCCCCACCCCTTGCCTGCACCCCTATAACCCCAGTATTCCCCCTTTAGCTTTCACATCCCCTGTGCTCTATTACACGACCACCCCTTCTCAGACTGCTGCTTTAACATCATTTTCTTCTCTCGTGGCCTCCTTTGTAGTGTAACCAACTCCACGAAGCTCTACCCACCCCGAAATGCCACATAACTACAGCCATATAAAAACTGGGGTCCACAGAGGAGAGAGAATGTGTCTGTATTCCTGAGTCTAAGGCACCTTGCTTACTAGTTCCCAGCTTTGTACATTTTCCTTCAAATTTTCCTCATGGCTAAGTAAACTTCCATTGCGCTGATGGACTGCGTTTCCGTCGCCCATGCATCTGTTGCTGGAAATCTAGGTTGATTCCACTTTTTTTTGCTGGTGAGAAAGGAGCAGCAATGGGTATGGATATACACGCAAATACCTCCAGCGCCCTTGGGGTATATTCACGAGAGTGGTATGGCTGGGTCACATGGTCGTTTTATTTTTAGTTTTTATGAAAACTCCACACTAGTTGTTTTGATGACTCCGCTTGTTTGTATTCTCCCCGGTAGTGAGTAAGGGTTCCCCATTCGCCTCATCTTCATTGGCTTTTGTTATCCCTTCTTGTTTAGTTGGAGGACATAATAGCTCGTGACCACGGTCAGAGTTTGTTAGTTAATGTGCAGGTATGGTTTAGACACCTGTCACTTTCTTGTGACCCATAAGTCTCAGGCTTTTTCTCCCTCCCAGTATTCAGATTTCTTTTGAAAATCTGTCACAGAAAAAACAGTTCCCAGGCTGTGATTTTTGTAAGGGTTTTAAACATAGCAAGCTAGATTATGCAACATCTCAAGAGTTGTTACTGTGATGGAATTCAGTTGCCTTCCCATCTTATAGAAAATTCAGTTGCATTTATCTTGATGGCTTCTTTCTTGAACGTAAACATGAGTGATGGTCACTGCAGGTTCATTTCTCTAAGGCAGGAGGTATTGAAAAACATCTAAACTTAAGCTTGAAAAAAAAGACTTAAGCTTTTGAAAAACTTGATAGAAGAATTTGTTTAAGGGAATTGCATCTTCTAGTGGATATGTTTTCAAGTATGCTGTATTCATTGATTGTCCACCAGTTTCTCAAGGTTCACATGGTTTTAAATGACATCTCTTGAATTTTCTGTACAAACTAGGTGTGAAACTGCTCACATTAACATTTGACATTATTTAAAAATTTGTCAGTGCTGCTTGCTGGTGTTGTTAGCCTTTACTCCCAGCACTAAGGAGGCAGAAGCAGGCAGATATCTGTGTATCTGAGGCTAACCTGGTTTACAGAGTGAGTTCTAGGACAACCAAAGCTGCACAGTAAAACCGTGTCTTAAAAAACCAAAAACAAAAAAAGAAAAAAAAATGAAAAAACCAGACCAAAAATTTTTGTCAACAAATGTAAGCAAATATATAAACAAGGGTACCATATTATATACATATGCCATGTGTGACTATATCCTTAATATAAACATTTATACCTTTAGTTTATGTTTCAAGTTGTCTTAGTACTTTTCTATTGCTGTGATAAAACACCATGACAAAACAACTTATAAAAGAAAGCGTTTGACTTGGGGCTCTCAGTTCCAGAGATTTTGAGACTATGCCCATCTCTTGGAGAGAAACAGAGCAGCAGGCTGGCATGGTGCACAGCTGAGAGTGCACAGCTTGAGATACAACTCTGAGGTAGAGACAAATACGAGAAAGGTGTGGGTCTTCTGAACCTCCAAACCCACTCCCAGTGACACACCTCCTCTAACAAAGTCACACCTCATCCTTCCCAAACAGTTCCATCAACTGGGGATGAAGCATTCAAACTTATGCCTTTAACTTACATTTTCAAAGTATATATAAATAGTTGTCATATGATACAAGCGCATATATTGCTATATTTATATCTACACACTGCATTCTTTCAGCTTTGTATGATTTATATGAAAACATCTTGTAAATTCAAGAAGATGTGTATTTATGACAACTTGAGTTAAACAGAACTAAACTACGCAGAAGTTTAAATTTTAGATTTTTTTCTCTCTAATGATTTGTAAGGGAAATGGCAAAGAAACAATCCAATCTAAGAGCTTGGAAAGTAACATTTGAAGACTGTGTTGGCTTAGTTCCCTCTTTAGTCCTTAGCAGGTGCACCTACAGTGGGTGGGGCTCCCGGATGGACTCTTTGTCCCTCTCCTTCTCTCTTCTCCACTATCACTTCTCATACCTCGGACCTTCTGTTGTTACTGTATTTCTGTGAATTTCTGCTAGTAGACAATGTCCCAGTTTTCTGCCTTGGCAAGCGGACTAAATTCCGTTGTCATCTTCTTTACTGTCCCAAGTCTTCACACCCCCAGGAGTCCATCACCAGGCACTGGGAATTGTTCTGTCACATCTGTCGGTTTGACTGAGTTACAGCTGTTGAGTAAGCGGACATAAACCAAAGGAACGCAGCACTAACTAGGAGCTGTTTTCTGACTAGCTGAGTTCTCTGGTTAACCAAGAATTAACAAGAAAGATTTGATATATAAACTCCGGTCCTTCCTAAAACCAAGTTTCTACTGAATTAGGAAGAAAGTAATTAGCATGTTAGTTCATCTGCTGAGCTCAATGAGTTCTGTTAAGTCTAGGCAGGCCCTGATTTTCCTATCTGCACTCTGGGACATCTTGAGGAATTGCCAATTATGTATTGAATGAGAGGGACAATTGTTTTATTTATGCCTATATAGATACTTACCTTTTGCTTTTGTTATTTTGTTACCTATACACAGTATAGATAAAGATATAGATTTCTGGATCATTCTCAAAGTAAAAAAAAAATGCATTCATTGATACTACACCCATGCCAGGATCTCAGGCAACAGCATTATAATATGGCTAAAAGTAAAGACTTAGACTTTTGGCCAGAGTTATTTATGTTATAAAAGCTGCAAGTAGGAAGTGTCTTGAGGACAGGATCTCTCATGTCGAATCCCACACTCTGCTCCAACAGAGAAATGCTGATGAGGGCTAGAGTCCAGATGCGCTTCAGAGAGGCAGACAGAAGTGCTCAGTTAGCACCCAACACTAGTCTGTTTGTCTGTGTGGCAGATTTCTTTGAATCACCAAAAATTGCACCAAACTCAAAAGATGCTCCGATTTAATTTTGCACTTAACGCTTCCCCAAACCCTCATATTGTTCAGCAGTATGTTGCACGACTGTTGCCTGTAAGTGTGAAAAGTCAGAACGAGAGTTCCCAGCAGGTTGATGGCCTGGAGACGAGACATGTGTCTGAGGACATTTGAAAGTTGTAAAGGTATTATTCTCACATGGAGTTATTTCTCAGTGGGTGTGAACAACAGCAACCCAGCAAGCTGGTGCAGTGTGAAACAGAGTTTCCTGAAGGATGATGTGCAGACATATGCAGGAAGCCACATGCTTAGTACATGCACAGACTGCATGCCGAACTTCCAAGGGCCGTAATGTTTGCCTGTGAGATGGATTAGGGTTTCAACGGTCTCCACTGTAAGCAGACCCGGGAAAGGACTGGATTGGGGTTGTCACTGGCCCCCTCGGGTCCAGGTGGACACTTACTGAGAGATGAGAAATGACGAGTACAGTTACAATGGAGGGCCATGATGATGAAATTGAAAGGGATGGGTTTTTTGAGAGGCATCAAAAATCTTCCTATAGATAGTACCGGAGGCCCTGCCCCTTCTTTGAAAGCCATTTTGCCTATTTTGTGGTAGGTTGTGTCACTATTGTGGAGCCCTAAAGAGATTTTATGAATCTCTGTAGCTGAGCGAAAGGAGTAATCCAGAGAGGTAAACTGTTCTTCCAGTGGTGCCAGTCGGCCAAGGAAACACCGTTCATGCTCACCTCCACCAGCTGAGCTCAGGTAGTATCTATGTTTTAGGTTTGTCTGGACTTTTCCATGGACAGTTCAAATCTGGCATAAAGCTATTTTAAAAAGTTCACTTTTATTTTTATTTTTTTTAGTGTGTGTCTGTGGGTGTTGGTGGTGGTGATAGTGGTAGAGGTATTGTTGTTGGTAGTGTCGTTGGTAGTGGAGGTGTTGGTGTTGGTAGTATTGTTGTGATGGTGGTGGGTGGTGGAGGAGGTGTTGGTGTTGGCCGTGTTGTGGTTAGTGGTATTGGTGGTGGAGGAGGCGCTGGTGTTAGTGTTGGTAATGTTGTTGTGAGTGGTGGTGGAGGTGCTGGTGTTGGTAATGTTGTTGTGGTTGTTGTTGGTGGTGGTGGTGGAGGAGGTGTTGGTGTTGGCACTGTTGTTGTGGTTGTTGGTGGTGGTGGAGGAGAAGGTACTGGTGTTGATAGCGTTGTTGTTGGTAGTGGTAGTGGTGGTAGAGGTGTTAGTTTTGGCAGTGTTGTTGTTGGTTGAGGTTGTGATTGTAGGCTTGTGTCATACCATGCACAGCTTGTAGGAATTAGTGGGAATCAGTTTCTCTTATTGCCATGTGGTTTCTAGGGACTGAACACAGGTTAGCAGTCTTGGCAATAAGTGCCTTCACCCACTGACCTGCATGAAAATGGTTGTGTGAACATTTTTCTCAGCTGCATGGTTCTCCTGTGGCTTCTGTTAACTGCATGGTAAGGGAGAGGAGACAGTTGGGAGAGAGGATGGCATGGTGCAAATAAGTCATAGTAAGGTAATTCTGCAGTCAAAAGGAGAAGCGGGAAAAATGTGTATTCGGTACGTATTTATTTTCCTCCACATGCTTCTAAGAAGGGATTTGATGTGGCTTACAAAAAATAAATAAATAAAGGTATGTATGCCATAAGGCCTGGAAAAATGTAAACAGAAAATAAAAATTCGAGAAGGAGGAAGATTCAAATATGCTAACTAAGAGGGTTAATGAGACTCAGAATTAGTCATTTCACTCCACAGATGGAGGTTTACTTATGCGCTTCGGTTGGCAGGTGTGCTGGCTGCGTGCTGTTAATCTCCAGGTTCATTGTGTGGGAGGCTCCAGTGAGTTCTTCCCTTCAGTCAGCCAAATAAAGAGCTGCAACTTGCTGTGAATCCTCAAACTGGACAGTTTGGGGGTCAGACACCGCTTCATTTTCCAGAGCTCTGACTTGCTGTTCTGAGGTATGGTCATCAAGCCACAAGGGGCTGCTGACCCCAGCAACACGAACTGTGGCCACCTGTTCCTCATTTGTGTTGGCCTTAGTTTATTTTCTGAAATAGCTTTGAAATGATCGAAGCAGCACATGCTTTTTTGCAAAATTCCAAATAAAAGTTGAAGGATGAACACGTAAGATCTTCTGCTTCCCAATTACTCACAGGGACCCTGTTATTTTGGGGTTGCCTCCTTTGCAAGAGCCTCTTTTTGTGTATCTCACACAACCTGTGGGTTGTTCTTGGCTCTCCTGTTTTCTCACTCGTACCCAGCACACTGGAAAACACTAGGTGCGTGACTGTCCTCATTTATAGACTCCGAACTTTATCTGCTTTATACTCTTGGCTCCTGTTCCATGCTGCCAAGGGCCCTCCCTGGGTGGTGCCATTGCCTCCTCCCACAGAACAGCCATAATCTTCTCTCAACACAGCAGGAGACTGTTCTTGGAGCATTCAGCCCAAACTCTGTACCGCCTAAAAAAATCTCCAATGACTTTCTGATTCACATCAAGGAAAAGTGAAATTATTAACTTTTTCAGCCTGCATATCCTTTTCTGCCTGCCCTTCACCTGTTCACCCTCACTCGCTTCAACATTTGCATTGTAAATATTAAACGATAGCCAGCTAACAATCGTATTGTACTTAAATCAACCAAGCATCTGCAGATTAGTGCTATTGCTTCTAATTTTTCTTATTGTGAACAATGTCAAAAGAAATGCGCCAATGACTCTGTGATTGTGCAATTATGTAATTTCACTTTCGTTAATAGCCATATCTTTGAATTTCTCTGTGGAAAGGGTACACCGTTGCACCGGTTGCACCGTCACTGACACTATCCTGGTCACAGCTCTGGCTCAGGCTCTGCGGAAGCCATAGCCGGCTACGCAAGCCCTGGATTTTTGCATCCAGATTCCTATTTTAATAGTGGCTACGATTTTTGAACTACTGTTGGCACCACATTGACTGCCAGTCTTCTCGCTCTGCCTTGTCACATTGGACAGGGAGACGGCTGTCTTGCAAAAGTGGAATTGTCACTAATTGGCCACAGAGAAAAGATTCAAATTCTTGCCAAAAGTCTCCTGCCTTCTAAGGGAATAAAATCTTCTATATAACTTTCCCCTCTCATTAAAAAGAGGCAAACTCAACGCGAAAAGCACGCTGTGCGCTAGGCAGCTCTCTGGATGGGAGGTGTTGCTGTTGACCCGGCCCAGGTGAGGCCACGGGTCTGGGCAGGAGGAGTGCTGTGTGCGGCAGTTGCTAGACAAGGGAGCAAGGAGGCTTGTCCGTACAGACTTGCTTTCTTCATTGGTTTGTAATGTCCCGTTAGGAAACGTCAAGGAAGCGGTAGCAGCAAACAGCGTTTGACTTCACTTTGCCTCTTCCGTTCCCAATAGGAGCAGAGCGCTTCAGGTGCTGGCCACACGGGAAATGAACGGTCTGGGAAATGTTTGTCACTTGTAATGTTTAGTAGTCAACTTGCTTTTCTTTATTGTGACAAAGTGAATTTAGCAAGAATTAAACATTGATTCACACCGAGATGCTTATCGCCTTACTTTTGCCTGCAGAGTGGACATTGTCACGAGTGATTGCTCTGAGGGTTGAGCTGGAAACCATTCTTTTCCAAGTGCCACATGGTCTGAAGGGTTTTTTTTTTATTAACGTGTGATATATAATTTATAAAAATCTAACCAGATGATACTTTCCTGAACATTTCTGAGAACTGGATTTTAACAAATCTATTTCTATTTAAATTTAAAAGAATGCAAATATGTTTACAAGTCTAGAAATATGTATGTTGGAGTTTAAAATGTGATTGAATAAATTTTCAGGAGTTAAACCACTTATTTTTAGAATGTAAAGTAGGTTTTAATTTTAGAATTTCCTAAAATGAATAAAAAATACGAATGCTGCCTTCCATACCATGTCAGAACTTCGGGAAATAGTTAATCTTTGGGTGATTCACCGGCATAGATGATTTCATTAGTATTTAAAGTTCTTGGTGTTGTCATATTATAAAAGAAGTTTTATGAAATTCTGACTCTGGATCCTTCGTTTTTGTCCTTGTAAGGCATCTAGCCCACGTGCGTCCACTCCTTAAATTCCCCCAAGAAGGAGGTTTGGAGAAATGGAGCAAGAGAGGAGTGAGAAATATTGGAAGACTGGACTGTGACCCGAGTTAAGGGTTGATGTGCCCAGGGGAGTATCTGTGAGTTAAGAACCATGCAGAGCGGCTAACGAGCCTTCTCCTCATGGCTCCATGGGTTCACTGTCAAGTCATTCCACGCAGGCATAACCAAATTTAACTTGGATTATTCAAAAATTTAAAGAATTAGTTTAAAAATTTAGATTCAAATAAGCCAGACTTTATTTCAGCTCATTAACTTGTAGAAATCACAAGAAATTTAGAAGAATCTTTCTTTCTCTCTCTCTCTCTTTTTTTTTCTTCAAGCAACCTGACATACAAACTATGTCAGGTTAAACCTTGCCATTCATGCCTTCCATTCTGGATCTTGGGGATGGCAGGTGGAAATTGCCCCAGGAGATTCCACCATCAAAATATCTCACATCACTTTCCCTGCAGGACTACAGACATCGACTCAGCACTTCCAGACCTTGCACTTTCTGTGACAATAAAAGAGCGACCCGCATCTCACCAAAGACAGTGTCCCATTTTCTCTCAGTGTCCAACGGAAGGGATTGTTCACTTTATTCTCTTGAAATACTTTTTTTTTTTTCCAAACTAGCACAGCACGCATGACTACTTGCCTCTTTCACCTCCTTCCCTCCCCGCTTTCCCTGCATCTTTCGGAAGTGCTTCCTTCTAGCTCTGTATATTGGTATCCCCTAGTGTCTGTTCCATCCACCATTTTATAGGCAAACAGGTTTAATTCCCACACAATTCCATTCAGCTGACCCTCAGGGTTTCCCCTGAGCTAAGGCTCATGTATTCTTCTGGCTCTCTTACATCTTTCCCAGAGAGCGACTTCTCCCTCTTCTACCCTGTTACTTTCTACAGCTTTATCATATTTTGTTTTGTAATGGAACTTGCCATTAATATCTGCTTATTCATATGCTTCTGGTCTGTCTGGTCCTCCCTTCTACTAGGATACGAAGAAGGATAAAACTCTAGCCGTAGCTGGGTACTTTGATAAACACCTGTAATCCCATCACTTGGGAAATGGAGGTAGGAAGATCAGGAGTTCACAGTTATCCTGGCTGGAACAGTGAGGTCAAGGCCAACATGGGCTGTATGAAGCCCTTCTTCTAATGGAAAAGAAAGAGAAAGGTTAGACAGACCATAAAGCAAACGAAGCACTCTCTCTAGTCTTGATCACCACTTCATTCCCAAACTTTAAGATGGGTTAGAAGATCCATCTTAGTCTCCCTGTGACTGTTACATCTCTTTAATTAGCAGCTCAGAACCCTAAGACCAAGGGCTGGAGAGATGACTCAGTGGTTAAGAGCACTGGCTGCTCTTCCAAAGGTCCTGAGTTCAATTCCTAGAAACCGCATGGTGGCTCACAACCATCTGGCGCCCTCCTCTGGCGTGTGGGCATACACGTCTTTAATCCCAGCACTTAGGAGGCAGAGGCAGGCGGATCTCTGTGAGTTCGAGGCCAGCCTGGTCTACAAGAACTAGTTCCGGGACCAGCACCAAAGCTACAGAGAAACCCTGTCTCGAAAAAACAAAAACAAAAACAAACAAACAAACAAACAAAAAAGAACGAACTTTCCCAAAGCTACAGGGATTTGGCTAGTAAGAATGCCATGTAACTAGAAAAGCAAGATGTGAAGTTCTAATAGAGACATACAGAGAGCTAAGGCTGGGGGAGGTTTTACTGAGATGGCAGGCTTGGGAAGAAAGACTATCTCAACTAAACTGAGCTTGAGAAAGGCATTTCAGCCAGAAGATGGTCTGTTCAAAACCTAAGTATAGGAAGCCATGTGGGTTCCAGAACAATCTCATCCACCATTATGGGTTTTAGCCAAAGCAGTGTACTGACCACAGCTACATGTACACAGATTAAATTTTGCATCTGTTAAAGACATTAAAGAAGACAAAAATCATTTGTAGACGTTATTCTTTCACGTGACGATAAGGAGTTTTCAAGGTCTCTTAGAGAGTTTTAAGAGAAGCGTACGTAGCCTTGAGCCTAGTAGGCTGAGGGTCCCATCTTCCTCATAGAGGTGTGCTCCAGTTGGTATAAAAAGCACATCCAGCATTTGAGGATCTCTTTGGAAAGAAGCAAAGGCTACTTGACCTTCAGAGTGGGCATTTCTGCTGGACTGGCACTAAAGTCAGATCTTGGTCCAACTCCAATGGCCGTAGTTGAACCTCTCAGCCTGGGGGATGACTCTTTACAACTCTGATCATCCTCTGTAGTCAGCAATGTGGTGATTGCTTCTGTATTCATGAGGGATCAGTTTCCAGACCTCTCTGTGGTGAAGCAGGCTTGAGACTTTTATATGAAATAGTAAAGTATGCGTGTCTGACCTGTATCATCGTTCTGTGCACTCTATCCTCTTTAGATCATCTTTAATATCTTATGACGCATAAATGCTGTGGAAACAGCATTTTTAAAGTTGGATAATAAGAAAAAGGTCTTCACATATTCATCCAGATGTGATAGTTTTCAGTCAACAGTTGCATGAATCTTTAGATGCTGTAGAGGGCATGGCAAACATTATCCTCCCGTTCTACACGACTCATTTGCTTGTGTAGAGAAACTAGAAAGGAGCCCACAAAGAGAGGCCCCCAGACAGACATCATTGTTTGTCTAAGTGCTACAGTTAGAGCCAAAAGACTTACCTTTCCTTTTGATTCCGAGGTCAACTCACTGTCTTTAATAATTGGATTAGGACTCCCTGCCAGTTCTTTCTTTCCAGGACCCCTTCCTCACTTAACCTCTCTTATTGAGAGTCTGCATGTAAAATTCCCAGATTTTCAGTTTAGAAGTCCCAGCCACAAAGCAAACTATTATATTGCATGCATTCTTCTCTTGGTAAAATATGAAACCAATATTTACTTTTATTTAACATAATTTATCATATGGTTTTTGTTATCTTAATCATAAAATTAAAAAAAAAAAACTTCAGTGAAAACCCTCCATGAAATATCTAGCATATTTAAATTACTCAAGGCCTGGAAGTTTATGTAATCCAAAAAGACTTAATGACCCCATAAATTTATACTTTGATTTTGAATATATTTTGGCAAACACGGGGAATATGAGATTGGAAGTCATTCTGGCTTCCACACTTGATTTATATTTATTTGTGAACTGCGGTTCCATTGGCTGGAATGCATTGAAAACTGGTGCTAATGAGATTTAAGTCCCTGTGAAATCTGAATCTCAGATGCCATCGTGTTCTAAAGTGTGATTTTTCTCTCACTTTTTTCAGTTTTATTTCTAAAATAATTATTATGTTAATCTATTTCTAACAATCCAAAATATGCTACCAGTTTTTAAATTCAATAATCCTTTATGAGACAGGCAAGAAGCAAGCACAATTAACCCTTAGATACCTGTATATACCAGCAGGCTGGTTGCTATGCTTTGGCCATTGACTGTTTACCCACGAGAATCAAAGCGGCGTTAACTGGAGGTTATGAAACCTTTGGCAGGGGCCTAGCAGAAAGTCCTCAGCCTGGTTTCCGCCTTTCTCCATTTCAGCTTCTTCCACACACTTTCTGCTGTAAGTGAAGGACTACCCTCACCTCAGGCCAAATCACCCAAGGCTCCACCACCCAATCTTGGCCTTGAACCTCCCAAAGAGAGTTCAAGTTTTCTCAAGGACTTTATTGTAACATAAAACTGATCAATCTGTAGACATGTCTAGGTGATTGCCGCAGTGTGTCCTCTCTAATCAAAAGGGTTTAGGTAGCTCTATTGTGTTTATATTCACGTGTTTTGGGATTTTCCAGTGGATGGAGGGTTTCTGATTATATTTTGTAATAGTCTCTTACTATATTATAATAGAATACGCCTATATTATAAACTTAATGAATAATTTAATGACTTAAAACATTAATGACAAATGAAAAGTTTTTCGATCTAGAAAACAATTGAATGTGCTGAGTTCTATATGTACACTCACCTAATGTTGTGAACCAGCCTTTGGCCTGTTGTAGGTCAGCGAGTTCATCACTTTCTTCTAAACACTGTGGAGCTTCTGTGTGACAAGACCATCCTTGCTCACTTTCTTCCCTTCCTTCTACAATTGTTTAGCTGAGGTTTTCTTCTGGGCGCTCAGAATCCCAAGGCATTCCAGCCATAAACTTGTGTCTGCCATAGAGACTTCTCAAACTCCTGTTGCACCCCCCTTTCCATGTGACACTTTCCAGAGTAATTCGTGAATTTAGCTACCCTGTAAAAATATTCTTTTCTAAGGCTAACTTAATAGTAGAGAAATTCTTATTCCTTTGCAGTATTTAGATCAGACAAAAAAGCTACCTGATACAGAACTTACATGGTGGTTGACTTTGCTTATTATTATTTAAAATGTAAATTTCTGAGCCATGTACGTGAGCACTTACTAGGCACCTTGATTTTCTGTATCCTGCTGCGTCCAGACCTAGGTGTATAGGGCTTTCATTTCTTCACTCCTTTGCAGCCCTGTTGGACTTGAAACATTTTGAGAAGCGTGGCTATTTGGTGGCTAGGGATTTAGAAACGACCGCTGCCCTCACCGCCACTCATGAGACAACCAGAAGTTGCATCTAGAACCATAAAAGTAAAAGGCAGACATGCAAACCCAAGGAAACAATTAACTTGCTGTTACATATTTTATCATCTGGTCCTGTGTAGGTCTGTGTCAACACAGATTGACAGAGTCATAGAATTTTATTAGACAATGGGAAAACTCATTTTCGGGTTTTATTGCTGTCCGTCATTGCTCGCGTCCACCATCCTGAGGCGCCTCATTGTTGTGAATAATTATTGGGAGCCGTGGCTGGCTGTGGCTGGTGCAGAAATATGGTGTTTCACTGACAGGTGTTTTCTTCTAATTACCTCCATTAGCTCCTCTTACCACAGGCCTCTGTGTCCTGACTCCTGTTTTCTTTACCGAACACGAACGCAGAACTAACGGCTTTGGTGTGTGGCGAGATACTCAGTGCTCTTCCTCCCATGGTCTGTTTCAGTCCAGGGTCTGCTGTGGGTCGGGCTGTCCCCGTCCCATAGTTTGACGGCTTGCTGTTTCACCTGTGCAGGATATACTGCAGAGGAACGGAAACAAGCAGAAAGTAAAATCTGGAATCGGCAATCGTGCAAAGGCGCAAGGAAAGAAGATGCATTCCTGGGGAGGGCGTGGTCGTGGGGCTCATCGCCCAGCACACCAAACCTACCTCGACAGGCAACAAGAGGCCTCCTTACTTGGATTTAATTTATTTATAGATTATCTCAAAGTTGGGCCTTTATTGGGTCTTATAGCAGGCAAAGTTTATTTCTTGGATTTTCTCTTCACAACATCTATGAGATTTTCACAGTCTCTGAAGTAACATTTCTAAGAAAGAACATTACATAATGTTCTGCATTCCATATGCATTTCGTGTTGCATACTTACGACTTTTTCATTATGGCCTTAAAAGATGATATTATTTTTACCTTCGTGTTTCTCTCCCTTCTTTCCATGTCTGGTCTTTCCTTTTGTTGTGTGTGTCAGCTTTCAATCACTTGAGATCATTAACTAATAAACAGAAAAGATTAGCCTGTATGGTGGCACATATCTGTGATCCCAGCACTTAGAAGGCTTTTGATTCTGGTGGTTCCAGCTCACAATCGGGTAAACCCACCACTCTTAGACCCTTTGTGGGTGATTGTGGTAGTCTGAGTGAGGATGGACTCCTAGATGCTCATATCTGGTTCCTAGCTGGTGGACTTCTTAGGAAGGTTTAGGAGTTGTAGCCTTGCTGGAGAAGGTGGTTCCTGGGGGTGAGGGCTGAGGCTTCAAAAGCCTGTGCCAGGCCCAGCCTCCAGCTCTCTGCCTCCTGCTTGTGGATCAGATACAAGTTTTCAGCTACTGCTCCGGTGTCATGCCAGCTTACCTGCTTCGGGCACTCGTCCTCTGAAATGTTAACCAGCTTCCAGAGAAGTTATTTTTACTAAAAGTTGCCTTGGTCCTAATGTCTCTTTACCATAATAGAAAAGTAGCTAAGACAGTGGTGATGCTGGGAGGCAAGGGTGTAGGGCTCAAGATTGTTGGGTCCAAAGGAGTTGTGCAAACATGGGGGACAGACCATCAAAGTCTATTAAACCAGAAGCAAATTTTATTCCAAAAAAAATTAAAAATTAAGAAAATAAATCTCCATGGGGCACGAAAATCTTACCAGCTAGCTGAGACCACAGCCAGAGATGGACTTGTAAGACTGGTAATGGGCTGTTTCCTAACTCCCCCTTTTAAGCCATTAGGTGTAAACAAAAGATTTTTTACAATCTCGAGGTAAAACTCAGATACAAATTGTCTTTCTTTACAGTTTTCATCAACAGGGTTTTTCAGTTAAACTAGTGTTTGTGTTTAGCCCACCGTTTCTCTTGGGTTCATGCTGACAGTGTTCAGTGAAGCTCTGCCTTCCTCTGATGCTGCTGCACTTTTTTTGCATAGTAGGGAAGGGTATGGGACAATGCCAAACCAAAAAGTCAAGTATATCCCATCATTTAAAAGTTAACTCAGTTCACATTAGTTGCTGGTTAGGAGTGGCTGCGGGGGTGGGGGTGGGGTATCTAAAAGCTGACCCTCAGTTTGCAGAGAACCCCTTCAGTCTTGCGGACAGAGCTGTCAATTGTAAAGCAAAGTAGCCCACTGTTAATAGTTAATCCTGAAGCTGCTGAGAAAGCCGCTGAGCCTGCTCTCAATGTCCTAAGCTTACAACTTTAAATTTCTTTATTTTACATTCTTATTTCTGGAACCTACATTTCCATATTCTTATTCTTGGGCTCTTCAATGATGGAGCTAACTACTCATCTTGTGGCCAGAAAGCAAAGGAGAAGGAATGGAAGCCTGGGAAGCAATGCCCACTTCAAGAGCATCCCCTCACAACCTAAAGACATTTCTAAAGAATTCACCATCTCCCTGAGGACCAGGCCTTTACCACAGGCCTTCAGGAGACTTTCCAGATCTGTAGTATTCTTTGCCATCCTTTTATAAGCAGGAAGGATTTGAGGCCTTGTCTGTCGTTTTGACATTTCACAGAAGAGGTGAGACAAGAAACGGAGCCCTCTAGATTGCAGATTCGGAAGATTAGTCGCCCTTTCCATAATCTCCTGAATCCTGTTTTATTGGAGGTACAGCGAAGGTATCTTGTCACCAGTTGAAATGTAAAGAATTGGGAACCTGTTGTCATTCAAATGAGACATTACATGACTGAAAACACCCTCCCTCCCAGCCTCAATAAAGTCCCTGTAGAATCATTCTTGAAAGTGCTTTTAATGAAACTCTCCCTCTCTGACCCCTTTTAGTACAAAGGAGAGGAACATCTTCAGCCATCATACCGCTTTTTTGGGAGAAAGATCCTTGGGAATAGCAAGATGAAGCCTAAAGACTGGCGGCTGAAACTCAGCTATTCTTAGAGGAACAGACCAAGCAGTATCTCGGGGTCAAAAATTAAGAGCGCAACATTTCACATCGAAAAGGGAAATGCCATTTTATTCAAAGAACTTGGGCAAGTCAAGGTTGAAAAAGTGAAGGGAAGGGTCTTTAAAGTTCTGCCCCAGATAACGCTTCTGCTTGGATTGAGCGTTTTAAACTTTGAATTATAAAGACACCGTAAGTTACTATACTGCTATGTGATGCTCTTTCAATTTCCTTGTTTTTTCGATTTTCATGTGTTTTCCCACCCCTCTGTTTCTTTGTTGCTAGAAATCAAAGCCAGAGCCTTGCCTATTCTAGGCGAACACAGCACTGCTGAGCTCTCCTGATTCTTTCTCCAGGCCTGCTTTGAAAGGTCTGCTTTTGTAGCAGGGTTTGGTAGGATACCAGTGTGGAAATGCATATTTCTCTCTGGCTTACTTAGCAAGATCAGAAGTCATCTTGATTATTCTCACACCAGTGTTTACACGGCATCCTGGTGCCTCTCTTTTCAACAGCTTTGTTTTCATTTCTTCAGCGTGCGGGATTTTGAAGTGATGTAGATTGCACACGTGGTGAACTGTGCCGCACCCAGGACGTCCTCTCTGAAGGTGGTGTCTTCCCTTTCTCCGGTCATGGTATTGGTATCACCTGCTCCTAGGGCTCTATTACTGTCCACCACCATCCCAGCCTCCCCCATGCTGCTCTGGGCCCTTCTACAATCAGCCTACATCACAGACTCTCTCCCGCAGAGATGTCCTCTCATTAGTTTAACCACCTGTGGAAAAACTTCCCTGTTTCATCTATGTGTAAGCTTGTTATGCTCTGGTTGGTGTCTTCAGAAATATTTAGAATTGTTGAAAGAGGCTTGGCCCCTTTAAAAAGCAGTTTCACCAGGCAGGATGACACAGGCAGTGATGAAAACCAAAGCTGTTGAGAGCTACAGCTGTCTGGTCCTTTCGTATGCAGATTTATGGAGTTAGGAGGGGCTGGAGGAAGAGCTGAGGGAAGACTCACCAGAGAGTTGGCAAACACTGAAGAGGGGCCTCCTGCTCGGGCTCCCAGGGTTTCCCAGCTCACTCAAGGAATCAGTAGCAGTTAGAGTCGGACAGGATGTTTTATAATCTAAGTAACGTTATCTGGTTCAATTTCCCCTTCTACAGAAATGGCAGGTGGTTTGCTGAAGGTCATAGAGATAGCAAATAGAGCTTCAGAATACTTCTGGGGCTAAGTGTGCTGAATGGTAGGTGACCAATACATGTGTGTCTAATGAATAAATAGATAAACACACTTAGGAAAACTCGTAGATACATGACATACTGTAGTATCTTCTAGCACAACTCAAAATGTTAGAGATCAAGGAGAGATTGGCAGTGGCCATGGATCGTGGACTGCCATAATATTGCCGGCAGCATCCTGAGATTTTTCCAGAGATCTCTACTCAGAAGGAGGAGAGATTCTTAACCTTGCTTCAGGAAAGACTTTCAACACAAGCCAATATGAAGCAGATTTGGAATTTATGAGAAAGAAAGTTTACCATGGATGTAAGTGCATGGGTTAACAGAAAGATGGAGGGCCGCTGGGGATTGTGGTGGGGATGAAGACACACCCAGACATAGGTGTAGGCCTATCAAGATGATCTGGCTCTTAATATGTTTAGAATAGTTACATATACATGATTTTGGTGACTTCTACCAAGGGTTGCTAAGAAACTTGAATAGATAGCAAAGTGATTCTGGTGGTACATTGCATAGGGTTATACCTAATGAGCTAAAAACTTCAATCACAGTTGTTACATGAAAAGTTGAGGGTTTTCTTTCTTTCTATCTTTCTTTCCTTCTTTCTTTTTTCATTTTTTTAACTGTAAGCAAACATATATCATCTTGTTTGTGAGATTATAGATTACATCTGCGAAAGAAGAAAGGGCATATACACTGAGGCTTTAAACACAACTCATCTGAGGTATCTTTATATAAAAGGCAAATTGTCTCTATCGTTAACCTTCATGCAAATTTTATCAATTGTGCTGAAAGTGTTGACTCAACTGGTGAGCAACTTCAACTGTACTCCAGGGAGATGGCTCATTCCCATCTTCTGACTCTTTGATTTTTTTTTTAATCTTCTACACTGCTTCAAAGAGATAGATAAGTAGACAAGTAAATTCTGTTGCATTGTAGCAGGGCCCCAGACCTTAGCACAACTGACTCTGTAGTGGAAGTACCATTTAAGCCCTAAAACTCAGCGTACAGAAAGCACCACCTGCCAAGATAGAAACAAAGATCTGATCTATCAAAGTTCATAGGTCTGGATAAAATTCTCTAAATATAGTGGCCTTGCTTTTTGTCTTTTGTACTTCCACTTCTGGCTAACTATTCTTGTTAACTGAAGTATGTTGACCCAGCATATGGTATTTGTGTTTCAAAGTTCATCCCGAGAAAGGCTCAGGGCTATACTGGGATCCTGAAAACCCAGTGTAGTCACTGGTTGGTTCATAACAACTTTATATTGGCTTAAACCCAAGCTTGAGTAGTTGTCTTTGGTGGATACCCCACAACAGCATCAACATTTTTCTGGTTCAAGTCACTTTGGTTGATGGTTTAGTTAATCTCAAACCGAAACCAAGATTTTTTTTTCCTTCAGACCATCTGCAAAATCTAAATAGACTTTCTAAATCTACATCTCAAGTGTGGAAAATAATTTCTATACTTTTCCTACTAAATAATAATGTTTTATTTCTAGTAGTTATTTTAAACTTATTGATTATTCGATAGAATTTTGACGTTAATAAAGTTAAAGACACAATCCCCACCAGACTCCTTTCACTTTAGACACCAGCTATGACTTCAAGGGTTTCTAGATCTTCAGGGAAATAAACTCTTTAAAAGTAATTATGGCATTTAATTTTTTATAGTTAGTTTTATTTAAGTGTATGATTATATGAAGAGGGCATCAGATTTCCTGGGAGTGGAGTTTCAACTGGCTAGTGTGTAAGTCACCACGTGGGTGCTGGGAATCAGATCCAGGTGCTCTGGAAAAGCAGCTAGCACCCTTAACCACTGAGCCATCTCTCCAGCCCATGTACTGTTTTGTCTCACAGTCACTTGGCGCTGTACAAGACCCTTCACCTCGACCAGCAAAACATAAGTATGCATGTGTATATGTATTTGTATATGTGCATGTTAGGAGGGCCGTGGGTTTGGGTTCTATCTAACCAACAACTAATTATTCAGTATATACCAACTTAGTGACTTGCTTCTTAACTTGGTTTTTGACATTAACCAACTACAGAGAGTGTCTGCTCCCACAGCAAAGATCTTCCCCATAAGTTGCCCCCTAACTTCACCTGTTACTTGCAAATCCCAGATTATGACTTTTATTTTGACTGATACATCACAGACTAGGGTTTCTATTATTATGTATCAAGTCAGATAGTATCAAGCTTGAAGGCCATTGGTAGGGACTGTGGTGGTTTGAAAAGGTACAACCCTCCTAGACTCAAATGTTTGAATGCTTGGCCCATAGAGAGTGGCACTATCAGGAGGTGTGACTTTGTTGGAGCAGGTGTGGCATTGTTGGAGGAAGTGTGTTTCAGTTTACTTCCTGCTGTCTATAGATGAAGATGGAGAACTCTAAGTTCCTTCTCCAGCACCATGTCTGCTTGTATGCCACCATGCTTTCCTGCCGTGTTGGTAAAGGACTAAACCTCTGAACTGTAAGCCACCACCAATTAAGATGTTTTCCTTGATAAGAGTTGCTGTGGTCACCACGTCTTTTCACAGCATAAAACCCTAACTAAGACAGACCTTTCTCATAATAAACATTGTTAAAACAGAAACTAAAACTACAGGACTTTGGAATGAAATCTGAGTTGTGCTTTTGGCCCCGGGTGGAGACATGATATTCTAAATTACCCAGAAGATAATAAGATTATTATCCTGAAGAAGGCTTTTTAGTAAAGAATAAAGTCATATCATTGTCTCATTTCTTGAGAGTAAATGGGCCGGTCAATCACCTGGGATGGATACTCCCTGCTTAGGAAAACTCACTGTTCTAAAACTTTAAAAACTAGTATAAAGTCTACTTTAAAATACAGATTAGCACAATTGTCTCTGATCATTGTCTACCCCCCCCCCCTTGTAACGGTTTTCATCTTTGATGATCCCATTTGCTATTGCCCACTTTTATGCCTAAGGGTACCCAACTTAACTCTGTAATAAACTATGTCTTCTTTAAGAAACTATGTCTTCTGTACTATATAAGTGACTTAACTGGGTTCTTTTGAGGACGAGTGAAAAACTGGGAGCCCAGGCAGTTTAGAGGGAGATCCCTTTAACATGACTATCAGCTTGAGTTTTACTACTCTGGTAGGGTGTTGTACTAAACTCAAGGAAACATGCATAATGGTTTTGTTTAGAATAAAGAAAGACAAATGAATAGCCAGACAAAAGAGATGCATGGTATTAGTTTTGTGAGAAGGGGATGACATCTCTAGGTAAGTTACCTCCGTGTGTTCAGCAATTTAGAACCTCCGAGAACCCTATATCCTTGATTTCTTTGGAGACCTAATGATACCAGCATGAGTAATTACATCATTGGCCATTAGTGATCAATTCCCCTTTTAGCTTCTACCCTTGGAGGTTAATGGAGGGATGCTGAAAAGTTGAGCTCCTTAATCATCATGTGACAACTGCCCCCATCCTGAGGCAATTTAAGAGCTTACCAAGAGTTAGCTCTTTAGTTAAAATTATGTTCCTACATCCAGGAAATCCCAAGGGCCTAAGGAGCTCTATGTCAGGAACCAGAGTTAAAGGTCAAATGTTAGAACAGAAGATCATTGGATAAGATATTCTTCTAGTACCCTATTTACAGGGGTCCAGGAACCCCATCTCATAAACCAGAGTAAGAGACCAGATACATATTTTACAATATTGTGGTTGTTGCCTAGCCACTTGTCATTCAGACCAGTTGCTCATAAATGCAGCATGCCTACCATCCTTTAGATGAGCAACCTAGCAGAGTAACTCTCAAAACTCAACAATTTAAGATTGTAGTTTTATTGCTAGATTTCAACATCTAACTCAGGGAGGAAAATATCCACAGCACTTATTTAGATAAAAAGATAGCAGCAAGAACCTTCACCTGAACTTCAGTATTTAGAGTTTTGTTGGGGGTTAAATTTATGTAGGCTCAATTGAATCATGGTCCTGGGGTTGAACTCTAAATCCATCTCCCCTCATCTTCTTTAAACAATATTATGTGATTCAAGACCCCAACCTTCTAATCACTGCATTGGTCTTGCTGATGTCTAACTCCCATCCTGGGTCATCTAAGTTATCAGAAAAACCATGGCACATATGTTGACTTATGAACTTCTAAGGATAAGGAAGATATGAAATATCTCAGAAATAATTTTTTTAATTATTCAATTACTTCATTACTCTACCAATTTCAAAGATTGTATTTAGTATGATTATTATGTGTATGTATGACATGTTTGGGTGTGGGCTGCACTGGTGCCTTGGTGCACACATACAGGTGAGGGAACAGCTGTGTGCAGCCAATTATCTCCTGCTTTCTTCGTGTAAGTTTTGGGTATCAGACTTGGGGCCTCAGATATGGACAACAAGTACTTTGCCCACTAAGCCATTCTGTTGGTACCGTAATTATCAATATTTTGCTAAATTATTTATTTATATAATTAATTATTTATTTTAGAAAGAGGTAGACATGAATGTGTGCAAACAGCTATTGTAACCAATAGCTCTTTGAGAGAGAAGACCCCTTGCTTTGCTCCTGCCAGGGCAACTCTGCACACAGACTCAGATGCCTGGGATGCTGCAACTGTTGATAAACACGAAGGAACAAGCCTCATAGGTTACTGTCTTGAAGGATGGGGTCTTATGGTTCCGCTTGGGTGATTTTGTGTGGCTGATCTTCCCCAGGAGAAGTCAGCATTTCAGATAAGTGATGTAGCTATAATGTGAGACACTATTAACAATGTAAAGAGTTAAAATGTCCCCAGAAAACCCTGGTAGGGAAGCTGGGCTTAGAGTTGGAAAAGGAAAAGACCTCCAGTGAAGGATTTGTTGTCAAGTGAGGTTAGCATTATGAAAAAGTAGGGTTTCTCCTTATACATATAGTTTATGTCTAAGCAGCCAGAATCAAGATGCAGTCACTTATGCAGAACTAACCAAGCCAAGTCAAGAGACCATGAGGGTCTGGCTTTCACACTCATTTGCTTGGTAACGAGAACTAATATAAAAGACTCTGCCAAAACCGTAACCTTGGAAAAAGGTCATGACAGTCTTGCATGAAGCAATTTTGTAGGGTGTCTGTCTAGTGACCCTTGCCATTGATTTTTAAAGCTAAGGGTGACTGTTGCAAAACAAATGGAGTAATGTTAGATAAAATTATCTTTAAATTGCTGTATTCTTTACATTGCTGGATAGGCCTAGAGTCAGCTTTGGCACACTTTTAATGGGATCAATTCTTTGTCATTCATTTCCCCAATGAACTCTTTTAAGTCTTTTTTTCTATACTAGATAAATAGATAGCTAGGCAGACAGACAGACACCGAGAGAGACTGATAGATAGATGATAAGTGTTGTATGTATATTAGTTATCGTTTAGGATGTTGGACTGGGAGGAGAGCTCATTCACAGATGTGCTTAGTCAGCCTCTGTTGCCCGCATAATGAACAGCAGAGTTAGGGAAAAACTTCAAGCAACTGCATGTGTTGGGAAACAGAGATGGAACGCCAGTGATGATGTTAAGAGAACATAGGCGAGGTACCTATAGCATCTAATCTACCCCAGTTTGAACTTAGGCTCTGCTCCTCATGATTTTGGACAAGTCGAATAGCATCCCTGTGACTGAAGGCCTCTCTGGGAGGGGAAAGAACTGCTATGCCATGCTGCTAGTATTCAATGGAATGCTTTGTCTAAATGACCAGACGTGGAGTAAAGACTCAGAAGTCACATGGGCTTACTAAGTCAATGGGTAAGTTTAGTGTCTATGTATATTTAATCATTGCATCCATGGTACATTCACTTTTCTAGGCTAGCAGTAGGAAGTGAAAAAGGATGAAAGGTTTAGCTATTGGGTCTCAGATAATCGAGCCCTGCTGAGTCAGATAAGAGTGGTAAATGGTACCATTATCCTCCCGCACTGGTGGAACTTGTCAGGATCTGATTTCACTTGTGGCTGTCCACAGAACTGTTTTTCAAGCTCCTCAGGCTTTAAAGTCCCTTATTGATAGCCCTACCTCCCTGTCTCATCGCTAAGACTTTGATACTTACAGAGCATCCCAATGTAAAAGAAGAATTCAGCTCTCCTCATTTCAAGAAAGCCAAGCAAGCAATTTTCTAATACTCCCCATGAAGCGAAACCTCTACAGCTAAGTTATAATTAACTACAGAATTTGGTTATATAATCTCAAATGGTGTTTTGGAGAATTAAGCTCCATAATCACCTTGAAATGTGAAAATCTGGGCATTGTGCATTTTAACTTTGTTTTCGGTAGCTTCAGACACGTTGAATGTTAAGTATTGAAAATATTAGGAAAAATGAACCACGTGACAAATTGCCGATGCTAGTCATCCCAATTAGCAAGGTCCTGGAAGTAATTAGCGAAGGCTGAACAGAAATCAGGCAACAGGGGAGTGTGCAAAATTGAATCAGACTTGAAATTCTGACCTAGTAAATGAGAGGAGGCTTAAAATGTCCGCTGTGGTTGCCACTTACTGGAGCCCATGTATCTGAGAAAACCTGATAAACACTGCGGAAGACGGATGGGCTTGTCTCTTCTGTGCCGGTGTGTGTCGGTGTCCCGGGCTGTTCAGGTGGTAACTGTGGGGTCTTGTGAAGGTCTGAGTTCTAAGAGGAAGTGCCGTGCTTCCAGAAACTCTTGTGACAGACACAGCATTAGTCCCTCGCAGGATCCTTTCCTGTCTTTAAAGGTTTCTGCGCATTCCCTATGGGACTTCACAGCTGCCCAGTTTATTAGCAATTATACCGGTCGACAGCGGGGAGGTCTGAGAGGGTGACAATGTACTGGGGGTTAGAAGCATTGGTAAGTGGGAGAGAAATCCTTGGGCATGCGCATTGATTACTTCTTTAGGCAAGTTTCACCTTTCCTTTTGTAACTTTCCTTGTGTCTGTATATACATCGCCAAAGGTTGATATCAAGGGTCTTCTTCAGCTGTTTGCTCCCTCAGCTTCCGCTGAAACGAGAACTCATTGATTTCAAATAGGCCCTGTAGTTGGCAAGTCCCTGGGATCCTCCTGTCTCCACCTACCTCCTCCCGTGCTGGGGTTACTAGCACATGCTGCATGCTCAGCTTATTACAATAACACTGGGCATCCAGACTCAGGTCCTTCTGCGTATGCTTGAACAAGCAGTGTACTGTCCAAGCCAAATCCAGCCCCAGTTTTGTAGCTTTCGTGTGGGAACTCTTAAAACCTAAATGAAAATATAGTGTAATCACCTCTTGACTTTTCACCCAGTTTCAGTGAGACATACCTCAGAGCCAACAGGAGCCCGAGAGACCCTCACGAGAGACCCTCACCTCTTATTTTCAAAGGGACAAGAATTTCCCAGCAAAATGTTTTAAAGTTAGAAACACAGATTAGCAGCGCTTTCCTTTCCCCCTCCCACCAGGGAGATTCCAAGCACAAGGTCACTTAGCCAGTCAGCCACCTGGTGATAACAAGAAAAACAAGAAGAAAAAGGAGAAAGCCAACTTATCAGGATAGGAGGGGGCAGAAAGCCTTGCACCATGCCAACAGCCACTTCAAAAAAGGCCTCCTTGTAGATTGCGCCTTTTAAAAACTAACCCTGCAACGAAATTTTTAAACTTCTCTCTCTACCTTGTCGTTTCGGGGTAG
>NW_026067923.1:12490700-12551145 GCF_014885135.2 Alexandromys fortis
TTGTCAGGCATGAGGTCCCCTGAGTGACTTCTTTAGGAGGAATAGTAGGACACAGTCATCTCTCACATGATGAACGGAATTCGACATTCTACTTAGAAAATATTTTTCAAGTATCTCCAGTAAAGGCTTCCTGCTAAGCAGTGGTACTCAGAAGATGCAAACAATATGTATGAACTTAAAATTTAGAAGAAATGAAAAGTCAAATAAAAGAGTAATGTAGATTTTGAGTTTATTAACTTTTGCAGCTGACATTGCAGCTAGATAAAAAGAAATGGCTGACAGAATAATTCTGGATTAAATAAAAAATATAAGTGGCATTAGTTTCTTTTTTGCCCTCTGACCAGACCTTCCTGGCCTGGACTCTTCCTGTCTTGCAAACTGAAAACCCTTCGGTGTTGAACTTTAATGCAGGGATTTTATTCTGGGCTTTCAGGCAGCGACAGTCCTCTGCCCTCACTTAGAACATCTATAATATCTAAAGGACCCTCTGAAGACACACTTAGTAGTTGACAAATGAGGTAATAAGAATCTCTTTTACTTAAGCAAGACTACAAACTGGATTTATCTCCCCAGCATGGGTCATTACTAATAGCATAAGTATTTGCAGAAAAGATTCCTGCCGTCATTATCAAGTTTTTATTAGCCATTGAAGAGTAGCAAAAAGACAACATATTTTCTGCTCCAGTCTGTGTGTCTCTGCCATCCCATCTCTCCTGCTTCTTAGACTCTGTTTAGATTTCTCAGTCTGGGAGATGTCTAGGCTCCCTGCTAAAGAATAATCATTTGATCTGTATAACGTGGCTTGGAGGTGCACTGTTTGTGTGTTATTTCAATGAATGATCAGAAACCAACAGTTCGCAGCTTTACCCTGCACTTTTTTCATTTATTCTAGGGACACCTCAGACTGAATTTGTATGGCTTCATTTCAGGATGAAGTTGAGAAGTATATTTAATTTGGAACTCAGAATAGAGTTTATTTCAAAATGACTAAATTAAACCTCCTTCAAATGGATGACTTGGGATTTTGATATATAATAATCTCCATGATTAAATTTGATCCATAAAAGGCATAATCGCTTCAACTTTCCTAGCAGATTCAAACTTTCTTGACTCAGACTCTTCTTTCGGATATGTCTCAGAAAAACACATTTTCCTCACCAGTCCTTTCTCTTAGGCCAGGCCAAAGCAAAGGCTATTGCATTCCTTGGAACATAATTCAATTTTTTTTCCTGTGTGGTAGCATTTGCCTCATTCTTCTTCTTGTAAAGTCTTTGTGAATTGACATTGTTCCTTCATCTTTTTATTTGTCTCATAGACCAGTCACTGCGTCTGTCATGTAAACTAAAGGAATGGAATCAATTTGATTGACATGGAGAACAATTGGAAAACACCATGCGTGGGTGGGAGAGGGACTCACAAGAACACACCCCTCACCAAAAACTACTGACAGTTGGTTAATGCTGAGGGAAGGAGAATCATTTTTCTTTTGGGGATGTGGCCACAAGTAGATTTTCCATGCTCTAACTGGTGGCCCCACATCCATGAGAACCTGGTACTCACATTATCATGTACAGTAGCAATTGGACCCAATGACATATTTAAAAACTAAGAGGAAGAAGTCATAGAACTGGAAGAAAGATGTACCGGGGAGTCCAGAAGAAATTGAGAAGGGAAGATGGAGGGTGGATGTGATCAAAAGGCACTGTTTGCTTGTACGAAATTCTCAAAGAATCAATTGAAATTATCTTGAAAGTTTCAGAAATGTGACCTAGTTCATGACTAAATAGAATAGTTGCAGGTTTGCAGTCTGTGTAGGGAAACAGTGTGATGGTTCCTATGTGTACTACTGAAGAAAAAAAATATGTGGATGTGTGTCCTAGGAGAGAACAGAGGAATGTAAGAATACCAGCAAGGGAGCTCACCCAAGGTAAAGCTCAACCACAGGGGAGCCCACCAACAGGGAAGTCATCTACAGGGGAGCCCACCCCCAGCAATGCCCACCAACAAGGAAGCCCACCCATGGTGCCCATCAACAAGGAACCCCATCCACAGGGTTGCCCATAATGAGGAAGGTCATCCATCAACAAGGGAACACATGCAGGGGTATCCATGAACAAGGGAGGTAGGTCTTCCACAAAGGAGCCACCTCACATACCCACAAAAGAAAAGTAGTGGCTCTGTAGTCACTTTTGCAGAGATTTTTTTCTTTTCCCTTCAAGAAAGCATAGCTAGGAGATGTGGCCTGGCCAGTCCACTCCTGTCACCATCATCAGTGGCCATTGATGAGTGATGATCTCAAATGGAGATGCACACATCCATATAATGCATTGCAGAATGAATTGTTTCCCTCCCAGGGGTCTCCTAGTGCACATGCCATTCACAGTTGTAACACAAGTATATGTGAATAGTATTTTCACAGTTCAAATTACATATTAAATAGTGTAACATGATACTACATGCCTTTTTTTAAAGACACAGTATAACATTGCACTATACAGGCACTGAGATTATTGAAACATCTTTAAAGTTCAAACACACAAATAAATAATGCTATCTCATTCATCCTCAGATAAAACGTAAAAGCATGAGAATCTGTCACTTCTAACTATAGGTAGAACTAGGAAATCAACACATTTCTTTTTTGTTCATCAAGGAGATGGAATATTAGGGTTCTCTAGAGGGACAAAACAAAAGAATAATTATATATTATTAAAAGGGACCTAGTCAGTTGGCTTACACTGTAGAATTGGATAGTCCAATAATGGCCACCTGCACACTGGAAAGGCTGAAAATGGAGGAGCTTCTCTGATGGTCTGAATGAAAAATGTCCCCCATCGGTTCACATGTTTGAATGCTTGGTCCACAGTTTGGGAGGTTATGAAGTTTTCATGACTTGCCTTGCCAGAAGAAATCTGTCACTGGGGGTGGGCACTGAGTTGATATGACTTGGTCTTCTAGTTTGTTTTCTGCTTGGAGTTTGGGGGTGTGGTCCCTCAGCATTTTGCTCTGGTTACCTGTTCCAATCCTCTCCTGCCACCATGGTCTCTCTCTGAAACCGTAATCCAAAATAAACTTTCTTCTATAAATTGCTTCTGGCTATGATAATTTTATCACCACAAAGTAACTGGTACAGTTACTCAGTCTACAGGAGGGATGCTTCTGCATTTCCTGTCTGGTGCTGGACACTGGATGATACCTGTAGGTCTTCAGTTCACACTGGAAGGCCAACAAAACTGGGTTTTGATGTTAGCAAAATATGTTGGCAGCAGCAGAGTTGATATACCCATCAACCAGCCAGAAGCAATGGCTGGCCTGTTAAAGTGGCCCTGCTCTTCCCTTAGACCTTTATGTCCGGCCTGCCACCTGAAGGTGCTGCTCACCCTAGGAAAGGGGCTGAGAAACACATTTAATAGTATATTAAGAGATATATTAGGTATGTTTCTCAGTTGTTTAAGAACTCAGGCCAATAAATACACTGTTTGTTGATTTCCTTTTAACCACTAAAGACTGATTTGAAAGAACTTTCTATTATATCTGTCCTTAGTGAGTTTGTGATGTCTGGCAGTGTACAGACTTTACCAAGTGTACTTTCTATACAAATCCTCAAGTTGCAGTGACCCCCGGCCATAAAATAATTTCATTGCTTCTTCAAAACTGTAATTTTGCTACTGTTATGAATCAGAATGTAAATATCTGATCTGCAGGATGTCTGATTTCAGATATCCCAGTCACCCCTGTGAAAGGGTCATTCCACTCCCAAAGGGGTCATGATCCACTTGTTGAGAACCACTGCCCTACAGACAATAACCATCTTTTTACTTTAAAAATTATTATTTTATCATTTTATATGTTACGGGTGGTTTTTCCTGCTTGTGTGTCTGTACCTGTGTGCATGCCTGGTACCCAGGGAGACCAGAAGAGGGCATTAGATCTTCTGGAACTGGAGTTAATAATGGTTGTGAGCCACTACCTGGTTTCTGATTCATTGGGAAGAGCAGTCTGTGCTCTTAACCAATGAGATGTCTCTCCATTTTACTTTCTAAGTTCAACTTTGATGAGAGTTGTCTCCACGATAATAATCTCCCACTTCCTGTAAACTGAGTAGACAGTATCACATTTTAGCATGTGCTTACAATGGGTGCCTCATTCTCATTTGTTTCTCCTGAAGGTAAGGACTCTTATATACAACGTTTCCCTAGACTTTCCAATATTTCAAATGAAACATGTTTGCAATCATTCCAGTCGTGTACCTTTACCATTGGGAACTTGTCAAAGTCATTGATTAGCTCTCTTTTTGAATGACTGATTGCTTTATTGGCCTGCTGCAGGTTCAGGGTTATGACCCTGCACTTACTCTGGAGTTTGACTGTGTGTTTTGCCATACAAGTTGGCTTTAATATTTTTATTGCATAATGCTTTTTTAGTATTAAAACAATTAGAGCCTTCATATCACACCATTCTGGTCTTCCTTTCTCAGCCTCCTCTGCCCCTGACTTCTCCCCTCCTCTGCCCCTGACTCTGCCCCTGACTTCCTTTCTCAGCCTCCTCTGCCCATGACTCCCTTTAGAGTTTTCCAGTTTCTGAAGTGATTCCATGTTGTACACTCACATCTGAAGATTTGGAGCTAGGAACCGAGACGAGAAAGAACACATAACTTGAGTTTTTCTGGGTCTATATTATTTCACTTCATATGTCTTTTAATGTTCTACTAAAATTTCATGATTTCATTTTTTACAGCCAAATAATAATACTCCATTGGGTATTATGTACCACAATTTCATTATCCATTCATCTATCAAAGGACATTTAGGTTTTTTCCATTTCCTAGAGGAAATTGTTAAGTAAGTATGCATGGAGTGGAATGTGAAGCCCTTTGGGCATATGCCAAAGAGTGGTATGGCTGGGTCATATGCTGGATTTATCTGTAGCTTTTAGAGGGTTCTCCACTGATTTCTAGAGTGACTGCAGCAGTTTGCTTTCACACCAACAGAGAATGGGGGTTGTCTTCCCTCTACATCCTAGCCAGAATTTATTCAGTTGTTTTGTTGATTGTAACCATTTTGGATTGGGAGAGATGAAATTCTTAAAGTTGTTTTAATTTGTATTTCTGTAGTATTTTTTAAAGAACACTTTTAGATATTTATTTTTAGTTGTATTTATTTCTTCTGTTGGAGACTCTTTGTTCAGATCCCAAAGGAGGTAGTAAGAACAGATTATACCAATGTTGTTTGATATATCCTCAAGGAATCATATTAGTTTATACCTACCTAGAATGATATCAAATACAAATAAGTATATGTAACACCTCCCCACACATATCTATATCTGTATCTGTATCTGTATCTATATCTATTATTATTATTATTATTATTATTATTATCTATCACAAAGTTATGCCTCTGAGGCTGCCAGTGATCCCCACAAGAACCGTAGAGTACCTAACAAAAATCCCAGGACCAGGCATGAGAAACCTTTGTTCTAGTTTTTGGTGAGGGTAGTCAAAGTGACTACCAAAATAATATAGGATACTTCTGTTGTCCACCTTAGAGGTTCTACCTAAGTCTCTATTGCTGAAGACACTACACACTTGGGACATAGGACTTGGATGATTTGGGCTAGATATAGCCTAACTGTGTTCTCCCTTCTATCTTCCCTTCCTTCCTCCCTTCCCTTTTCTTCCATATTACCAGAAAGTACTATGCAAACTGCCGAAGGAGAAGGCAATCAATAGTCTTACCCAACTCTGATACCTATGAACCAAAACCTCCACTAGTCTAGCGTGATATCCATAATGGTACAATAGTGCCAGTCACATCTTGAGATTAACCAGCAGATGTCTAAAGACTGGACTTAATACCCACCTATCAGGGCAGAAATCATAACTGGTACTAGAAATCTTAGTCAAATAATCAGGTGTAGTGAAGTTATGATCTTAGAAGAGAACCTAGACTAGAACAATTCCTGATTACAGTCTAAAATGTATCCTTTTGTGCACAGACAACTTGTATTCTCACACCCCATCAAAGAAGCCTCTCTTCACAGCAAATGGAAACCATTTAAGAAAACCACAACTTCAGTTCCTTTTCGTTGTACATGGATTATACAAGAATTAACTCAAATAATAAAACTACATGGAGGACTAACCTGTCAAGATTGTAAAAGAGAACATAGAGGTAAGTCTTTGTAACCTTTGATTTATCAAAGGATTCTTAAACAGGACACCAACAGCATAAGTTAGACTTTATCAAAAATTTTAAAACAAAGGAGGAGGACACGCATGAGGTGGCCCAGTAAGTAAAGGTGCTCGCTATCAAGCCCAAGCACCTGAGTTCACGGCCTAGGATCCACATGGTGGAAGAAGAGACCATCTCTTACAATTTGTTCACTGTCCAACATAAGAGTGTATTTTCACTTGCATTCAAGCACACACCCACACACATGTGCTCATGCACACACACCATATCAGCATGTACAAACACACACACACAACATACACGCACACAAACATATCATGTTGTAGATGAATGCATACACAGTCATAAAAATAATAAAAGTGTGACTCAAGAGAACAGAACATGAAAGAGTTGTTAAAATCTTGCCTTTGACAAGAAACTTGAAGTAGAATATATGAAGAACTCTTACAACTCAATAGTAAAAAGACAGCCTAACTGAAATGGACATATGATCCAAATAGACATTACTTGTAAGAATATATGCAAATAGCCAATAATTTACTTTCGACCACATTTGTTGTCAGGCAATAGCAAGACTAAACCACAAAGAGCTACCACTTCACATACATGAGGATGTATCCAATCAGAAATCTGTGGAACTGTAGTTCCAATTAGAAATTAATTAGTATTAATTAATAGATTTGACGAGAAATTAATCAGTATTGATGAAAAATCAGAGCGGTGCAAGTGGAAGTATAAAACAGTGAGTTCAGCTATATCAGAAAGCAATCTGATAGTTCTTCAAGCAGCTAGACATCGAGTAGATGCACTCTTTGGCGTTTTCATCCTTAGTCTATTTTCTGTTGCTCTGACAAATTCCTAAGGCTGAATATTCTACAAAGACAAAACGTTTAATTATCTCATAGATCAGGGAACTCAAGAGCACAGTGCTGATAGCCCACTTGGCTCTGGTGAGGGACTCACGATGGATAGTATCACACTGGCATGAGACGGGGAAGAGAAGTCACATAATAAAATAAGGAGCAAGAGCTAACACTATTAATGTAGCCTCTTGGGAACTAACTCCTATGAAAAGCAATGCACCTTGTGATCTCAGAATGAGTGCATGGATTTGTCCAGGGCTTCTTCCAGTCTTCTCAGTGTTCCATTAGTGTTGGGGACTGTGGACTCCCAGACCCTGAATTTCCTGTGACCCCCTGCCTGCCGGAGTAAACAATTTGTTTTCCTATGCTTGCAGCTGCTCTGAGCACAGGACCCTCAGGAGTTCCTGATGGCAGGGGAGTGGTTCTGGTGGGCTTGCAGCTGAGAGTTAGGGCATGGCCATTAGTCAAGGAGACCCTATATAAGCTGCCCTGGTACATGATAAAGAAGAGAATTCTTGGCATTGCCTGTGTCTCTTTGTATGTGTGTGTGTGTGTGTGTGTGTGTGTGTGTGTGTGTGTGTGTTTCATTCTCCAGCCCCTTGCCCAACTCGTGAACTGTACCAGAGTGCATAGTGTGTAGAGCAGGTATTGCGTTACACATTAGCTCAGCACAGCCACCCTGGACACCCAGCTTCCTGTGTATGAGACTTGCGGGGATGTTCCCAAACCATAGGTGAGTACAGGTACATGTATGTTTATATATGAAATGAAAATGTACTTATGTAATATGCACACGCTGTTTATAGCACCATCAGCCAGACTGTGGAAACAGCCCAAATAGTCATCAGTTGGATAGACAAAATGTAAATGTGGTATAAACATACAAAAACCATTATTTGGCCATGGAAAGGCTGTTTCATGACACTACGTATAGATGTACCTGGAACACGTTATGCTAGGTGACAGAAGCTAGCCAGAGAAGACAACATTCATATCAAATCTTCAAAGCATGGAAATCTGTGGAGACAGGAAGTAGATGGGTGGTTGCTTGGGGTTGGGAGAGGGCAGTTGGAGGTCTAGCTGTGGGGAAAGAAAGGCTGCGAAGGTTCTTTTAAGGTGATGCCTGCTGTCAAAAGTTGATTCTGGTGACAGCCTCACATACCTGTGAACGATCACAACAAATCATTGGCTTGTCTACTTTAAATGACTGACTTAGAGAGAACAAGGATTACATCTCAGTAAAGCTGCTAAAAATAAGCTCTACTTGGCTGACATTAGGATTGCAGCTCCTGATATATATTTATTGTAGTGTCTTGAACTCAGAGCTTTGCATGCACCAGGCTCTCCCACTGAGCTCAATTAAACCCAACCCGTGATTTGTCCTTATTCATTTTTTTACTGGTTGTATTTCTTCAATCCGTTACTCTTAAATGAATATTGGTTTCTCTTGACTTTCATAACTTTCCAGTTTGTGTCCCTGAGTACTCTGTGCTTTTTGAGCATTTTAATATTTTCATCTTCTGACATGCTGATCATGTCTTTGCTGTTATTGTTCTGTAACGATCTGAGCAGTGCTTTCCTTAATTTAAAGAGGAAAATGCCCCGTCCTTGTTTCCCTGTAGTGATCCTGTCACTTCTGGCCCATTCTTCAGGCTAAACTGCACTACAATTGCAGAAAACACAGAAACACCCATCCTGCAGACTCTGAAGCCATAAGGTGAGAAGGAGACTGTGAATGGGAATCAAACTTCGAGATACAAACACCAAAGGAATCAGCTTCTTGCTGGCACCTGTCTCCAGTGCCTTTCCTGGATGTTCTCTGACATAGGGTAGTCAGCTAAAATGCCAAGGGAACTCTTTCTGTGAGTAGAGCTGACAGAAAATGAAAGAGAGTAGCAGGAGGGAAACTTGTGAGAAGGAGAGAATAGAACTAAAGAATCAGACATCCACATTCTTGGCTTTACACACAAATCACAGGCTAACTATCCAGGGCTGTAGAACCAAGCAAGGTGGTGAAGGATGGCTGAACAGAATTGAGACTGGAACTGCTCAGTTCCTCACAAGTTTCAGATCCATTTCCAGATAATGACTGACACATTTTGGACATCAAACAATTAGCGAATGCCAAGAAACCAGACTGAACAGTAACAGAAAATATAAATCTGAAATTATAACCTAAACCTAACTGGGATTATTGGCTGTTGAAAATGGGAGGGAGACAGGACCGCCATGGTTTCAGAGTTTCTGTTCTGTGTGAAGTAGTTGTGCTTTAACTCTAAGTAGGCTGTGGAAGGTGAAGTATATAAAGCATAATCTCCATGGCAACCACTGAAAGAAAAATACAAAGGGATATAGTAAAAAATGAAAAGTGACTGAGTTAAAAAAGAGTCCTGAACACTATCAAAATTATCCAAAAACTATAATGATTACATCGCCAACAGGCTGTGTGCCCTTATTGAATTCAGTGAAGTTTACATATAAAATTAAACCTCATAATTTGTTCCTTGTCACTTAGATGCCTATAGACTTTACCTCAAGCCATGATTGATTTCAACTAGTCAATATGAATGTCGTAACTCTAACTAACTTAATACAGTTATCCTGTGTACATCTAAATGACACCAATACCTTCCCTAAAGAGGAAGAAAAGTCTTTGAGTCATCAGGAAAAGATAAAGGCATGGTTAAGGAGATTAGTTGGGAATGTTAGGGGAGACTGGACTGCATTCCTGGGGGAGACAAGGAAGAGAGATACTTTAGTTTTGTTGACTACTGAATTATGAGCTCAGATACTTTTGTATAATATTTATTCTCAAGATTTTGTATTAATACTTATTCTCAAAGATGTACAGGGACAATATTCATTAGTCAGCATGACAGGTGAACTATAATTCATGCATATGTTCTTCTCTCATTGACACTTAAGGGTGCTTCAGATTCCCTTAGTCCCAAATTACAGTTATGAATCCCAATTTTAAAAATCACTTTTTCTAAAATATTTTTTGGTCATTTTCTATAACATATGAATAAATAATGATCACCTAAGAAATTTATCATTGTGCATGTGCTGTTTCCTAAATTATCTTGCATATTGGCTAGGAAGATGGCTGGGCACTTGTGTTCTTGATGTCAGATTATTTTTTTAAAAAAATATTTAGGTGGGACTAATTTTTCAGTATCAAAATTCTCATTGTAACAAGGAGTTAAATATATCAAAGTCTAAATATAATAAACTATATTTTTGTAACAATGTCTTATGTACAGTCTAGGCCTGGAACTTACTTTTTAGATCAGGCTGGCCTTGAAATCACAGAAATTCATTTGCCTTTCCCCCTTAGTGCTAGGATTAATTTTGAGTGCTACCACACCTGATATACATTACCAGAATTCTCTTATACATGATTTTTGAGATTTATTATTTTTATAAATCTAGTTTTCTATAATATGAGCTATTTGAGAAAGTTCAAGATTGTGTGATCACAATTCAACACTATGTATCCTCAAATTCTCAACAAGTATTTATTAAATGATTCATTTTCAAAGGAATTTCTCACAAGGCAAATAATTATAAACATTTAAATGGTACTTTATGACTAACTTTGACTGTAGTTCCTCAAAGACTTAGTGAATAAGCCAAACTTGTTTAATAAATTATAATAACAAATTTTAATTTTCTCCATCCCCAATTCTCTGTCTTCTTTCTAGAACTTTGTGCATTTATTTGTTAGGTTTCCCCACATTTCTTTGTTATACTTTTCCACATCCCTGTTAATTATAGCAAAAACAATCACAGTATGAGTAGAATTTGAATCATGGAGTATCCTTTAGGATACTTGTTGGGTGTAGTGATTTCTCTATAATACATTACTGAACATTTTCTTGTTTGAACATTTTCTGCTTTGCATTAGTTTTCGGTTGCTGCTATTGTTATATTGCCATGAGCTTGATGACTTGAAACACAGACATTTATTCTATTATAGTTCTAGAGTCAGAAGTCTACAATCAGCCTCAGTACACTAAGATCAAGGTGTTTTTCCTCAGGACTGACTCCCTGTGCATCTTCAGGGTATGATGTGTTCAGTCTCTTCCAACTCCAAGAGACTCAGTATTACTGGGTTCGTGGCCTCTTTACTTGATCCTCATAATAGCTTCTTGCTGTTGCTGGTGCGTGGCCTTCTTCTTCAATCAGGTCTCTCTGCTTCTCTGTTGCAGGGAAGTTTGTGGTTAAAATTTCAGCTTCATCAGATAATTCAGGGCAATCTTTCAATATAAAAATTCTTCACTCTATCATCTGCAAAGTTCCATTTGCCATATAAGGTAATATTCATAGGCTCCTGGAGTGTTTGGGCCTAGAAAAACTTCTGAGACCAAGGTCCAGTCTGTCACCCGTTGCTCTATTTGTTTAATTTTTGTAAGAAATATAAGATAATCTTATAATAAAATGTGTAATTATTAAGGTATTGATTTTTACAGATCCTATAATGCTATCCCATACTTGTTTTGAAGAATTAAATAACTTTGTTATAAGCATGCTGAATTATATATTAACAGAAAACAGAATCTTTTATGAAGTTTTTATCATCCAAGCATTGTAGGCATGTTCTTAGGTATGATAGTGTTTAAGACTGGAAGGTTAGAGGATTAGAGAGGGGCTCACATGATCTGTGTGCTCCTCACTCAACCAAGAGACAACAACTGAGATTGAGAATATTCCCTTTTGTTTTGAAACTTCCCCTCTTTTGTTGTTTATTTCTTTGGAATGTAAAAATGTTGATTAGAAAAAAAACAAACGATTGTTCAATTTGATGTTTCTTCTTGAACTAACACAATGTTTGATTATATCCACTCTCTAAAATGTCCAGCTTGGTCTCCTTCCAGGCTGTCTTCCATTCTCTCTAAAGCACTTTCAATTCTTTCCTCATCAAGAATATTTAGCTTTTGGAGCTTAGATTTGGGACTTACCAGGAACCATCAGTGAAACCTCTTGCAAGACCACAGCACCCAGGCCCATAGCTGTTTTATTGTGTATTACCCAGGATTGTAATCCTTATTCATTGCTCTGTCTCTGGACTCTGTCCTCCATAGAAGGTCTAGACTCCACCAACAGTAAGGCCTTCCTAGTGCCCAGAGCAGGGGTTCATCAAACCTGTGTGAATAAGTGAGGCTTTGACCTTAACTGTGTCAGGACAAGTAAGGAAAGTTTTAGTTGCCCATGAATTTAATACTTTTCCAGGTTCTCTCCCATAGCAATTTATGATATGTGAGCATTCTCCGTACTTTGAGGGATAGCAAGAAAGGGAAAAGTTTTGTCGACAATGCTGACCAGTATTTAACTACAAATGCAAAAATATATTTTATGTATTTTGGAGTGAGATCATATGGATCAGACAGTATGACTGTGATAGCCAAATGGATAGAACAAGACAAAAAAAGGCAATCAATATCATCTCCAAAGCAATGCCCATTGCATACTTTAATTTCTACCTTAGAACTCTGACAGAGTCATTTTGAGACAGGAACTGCAATTAAAATTTTTTCACCAACCATGCCCAAACAAAATTATGCTTCCAATAAGAATAATGATTATTTAATGCTTTGAAAACTAAACCCACAAATGTACTTTTATTATTTTCATTTTATTTTTATAATGCGAAGTTAAAAAAATTGATTTTACCATAAAAATTGTGGCGTGCGAATCCTAGATGGTCTTAATAGCAAAAACCCAGTGTCAGATATTGAGGTAAATGCTGAAAGGTCAGAGAGACAGAGCAGCCAGCCTCTAGTGCTTATCTCTCCTGAATACTCAGACCAAAGGGCTATCCTGTCTCTTCAAATCCTCAGACTGAATCCTGAGCTCCTGTCTCCTCCTGCCTTATATTTCTCTCTCCACCCAGCCATATCACTTCCCATCTCTACCTTTATAGTGTTGGGATTAAAGATGTGAGCCACCACTGCTTGGCTCTGTTTCTCTTTTATGCTAATTCAATCTCGTGTAGCCCAGGGTGGCCTTGAACTCACAGAGACCTGTCTGCCTCCGTCTCCCAAGTGCCGGGATTAAAGGTGTGTGCCACCACTGCCCGGCCTCTTTGGCTAACTGGTGGCTAGCTTCGCATTCTGATCGTCAGGCAAGCTTGATTTGTTAAAGCACGAACAAAACATCAACAACAAGTTGTATAAACGTAATTCATCTAAATTACTTTGAGACTAAAAGGTGGTTTCTCTGCATGAAGTACTTTTAATTTTAGCCCTTTGAAATGAAAAGTTTGAGTTGAGATGAAAGTCATTTTCTTTGGGAAGTTTGGAAAGATGTATAATTTGTAGCTAAAGTAGAAATTTTGAAAAAAATATCTGCCTCACATATATAAGTTCTTAACGCAATCCCTTCTGTGTAAAATCAGTAATTATCCACAGTCAAAAGCCATTAAGTTCTCACTTATTTGGTGAAGGTGACATTAGTCAATTAATTAATTAATTTTTGCTGCCAATTGCATTTATTGGACCAATTAGCAATTTAACAATGAGGTATAAATGTGGATGCCAAGTATCTATAAATAATTTTTATTGATTTAACTTTAGGTTTTAGTGGGACGTGCCAGCCATGGAAACTAGAAACTAGAAACAGGAAGTAACACACACATCCGCCCTTGTTCCAATTGTCTTCAGCCCATGTCACTTTAGTATGCTGTGGGGAATGCCCATGGCGCAGTTTGTACAGGCAGGCCACTCACTCCCAGTGTGCCTTTGTGTGCACTGGATTCAGGCTGTGTTGTAAAGTAAGACACTAGCCTTTGAGGTCTGTTTTCATGTATACAGATTAACAAGTACTTTTATTCATAGAAACATGATCATAAAACCTATTTAAAGTCTAGTTAGGTTTACTAGGTTGAGCAGAGAGTTTGAAGTTTACCAATTTTTCAGTTGAGCCAGGCAGACTTAAAGTCTGAAAGGTAGATTGATGATAGATGAGTAGATAGATAGATAGATAGATAGATAGATAGATAGATAGATAGATGATAGATAGATAGATAGATAGATAGATAGATAGATAGATAGATGAAAGACTAAAAAAATCCTGATTTAGTTTATGGTGGTGGCAATATTTGTGAGATGAAAACATTTATACAGGCAATAGTTTGCCCAAAATTAGAGAGCCCCTCCTAAGGCTAGAATATAGTTTTTTTTTGCCAATTAATCTATTTCTGTCTCTACAATAGCACAAGGGGGTTTCAACAGCTCTTTCAAAGCTTAGTAGGCCTCCCAAAATTCTGAACCAGTTCACAGTTTATATTTTCTTTCTCCTGTGGTTATCGGCACACTAGACTGAGATCTAACTACTTGGGTACCTGTCAGGAAATTCTTGGCTGCAGCCCATGGGACTCATTCTGGTTGCAAGAAAAAAGTCCTCAAAACAACCTAGTGACATCCCTTAGACATTGCTGCCTCTGACAGAAATGCAGTCTGAAGAACCTGAAGATTAGAGGCTTGTCAAATCAACAAATGGACACTAGGGCTACTGTCTCTAAAATACTGCTGACTGGCACAGTTTGGGGGCCCCAAATATATGCTCTGTTTTCAGTCTCTCTCTCCCTATTGTCCACCTTTCTCCTGCTTCTCTCTTTGGGTCCCCCATTGATTCCTTATGCAGGCCTAATAGGCACTCAAGTAAGTTTGCCTAAATGGCAGTACAGTTAACTAGATGGCAGTTCAGTTGACTAGATGGTGGTACAGTTGACTAGATGGTGGTACAGTAGACTAGATGGCGGTACAGTCAGCTAGATGGTGGTACCGTCGAGTAGATGGTACAGTTGAGTAGATGGTACAGTTGAGTAGATGGTACAGTCGAGTAGATGGCAGTACAGTTGACTAGATGGTGGTACAATCGAGTAGATGGCAGTACAGTTAACTAGATGGCAGTTCAGTTGACTAGATGGTGGTACAGTTGACTAGATGGTGGTACAGTTGACTAGATGGTGGTACAGTTGACCAGATGGTGGTACAGTAGACTAGATGGCAGGACAGTAGACGAGATGGTGGTACAGTAGACTAGATGGCAGGACAGTAGTCTCTCATTTTTAACTATGATTTTAATCTGTGATTTCAGTTATCCAGAGTCAACAGTGATTTGGACATATTACCTGGGAAATTCTGGCAATAAGCAGCTAGTATGTTTTTACTTCCACCTCCTTCTAAGTCATGAGGTGAATGAGTACAGAGGTGCCTGAATCCTGTCCCAATTGGGAACCTGTTCTTCATTCTCAGGCTCTTCTGGTTGCTCACTGACCCACCCATAAACTTCCTCGGGACTGTTTCAGTTCTCAGGTGAACTCTGTCTGTCTCTGGGCGCCCACGAGTTGGGCGCCAATCTCACCCCTTCAAGCGCGAACAAGACGGTGGACGAGGAAGCAGTGTGTTGTTCAGAGAGGCAGACGTGACAGATACTTAGCAGTGCTCTCCAGGCCATTTGTGCCCTCCTACTTCTTCCCGCTTCTGTTTAGCCTGAGTGGCATGCCAATGGGATAAAAACAACCATCTTACCAGAATACTATCCTCTAACCCAATCCCCGAATATATCTGCCTGTGAAAATAGTACAAAAGGGAGTAGGGAGTGGGATATCTTTAGCTTGGACTTATTTCCATGGCTAAGTTTAGAGAAGTGTTTTAATGAGTCTTGTTAGCAGGCTATAGCTTAATGCCATTTGGCTCTCCTTGAAGACTCTTCTATTCCTGGTCTTGAGACTTCTTTTGCTCTAAAGTAGGCTGGCGTGCTCTGAGGTTTTGGTTGGTTCATTAGTTACTGGTGAGGCATTAGTTACCTTAAAAAACTCACCGATGCCCATTAACGAAATGTTTTCCTCTTCAGAGCATTTTCCAAAGATCATATTCAGAATCTAACTCGCTGGCCTTGGAAAACCAATCTCTAGGTGAACAATCACTGCTTCTCAGGGGCCCTGGATGACCTCATGCCCAACAGGAGGGTCCCCTTTGATTGTGGGTGCAGCCTGCTCTCCTCAGCTTCCCTCTACTCCACCCCACCGCTTCGCCATGGTCTCCCTCAATTATCTTTAATTCCACAGCTATGTGAAATAAAAATGTAAAGTGTAACCCGACATATGCTCGTTAAGTTCTCTTGGATGGCGAGCAATAGTTATTGTGGGTGAGAAAGAATGAGCGCTGCTTCATTTTGTAGGGCAAACATGACATAAATTAATTTTCGGCATTGGCAGGTATTTGTACTTACACTTCCCTGTGCTTAAAAAAGTGTCGCTTGCCAGTTTGAAAAGGATTTCGACATGGTGATTGGTAAATATTGCTTCTGAGGGTTCTACCATCTCCTGTAAGATGTAGGTTAGCTGTCACTACAGAATGAGTTCTGGACCTTTCTGGAGATGCTCACACATCCTTGAGCCATCTCTCCGATCTTCAGCTTCAGTTGCAAACAATAAGGTGAGTTTCCGCTGTACCCTTCTCTTGGCTCATGAATCTGGAGCTGTTTGGCTACTCAGTTTCAAGTGGCGACACTTGCCAACTTCCTCGATCTGTGCCCAAATCAAGTGGTTAAACATGGACTCCGAAGGGCATGACTGAATTTGCCGGTGTATCCTTCTTGTCTTTCCTTCTCCTGTCTACCTTTCTGCTCTAAACAGGCTCGTAGGAATTGCCATTTTTTCTGTGAGGAGGCCTGATGGCAGTCACACTAAAGACCAGACTGATCTTCAAACCTGTTTATTTTTCCTAGAGGGAAGCACCAGGACCCAGCTCACCAGAACTGCAGCAGTGAGAAGATTTTCATTTTCTTCCTTAGCCTGGTTGCTCATCACCAGCAGATACATATTCAAATGAATCTGTCAGGGACAAGAGTCTGGTGCTCGAGTTCCTGCTCGGCTCAATGACATTGATTTGTGAGCATAATGCTCGGCTGCGGGATGTGTGACAGATAAATTTTATCAAAATTAAGGCACAATTAAACATTTCATCTTCCTAATTACTGGCTGTAGATTCAGCCTGATGACCATGTGCTGTAAGAAATCAGCAACCATTACACATTTTAATGGAGCACAGCTGTCTTACAGCTTGGTAATATTTGCACAGTGCCACAGAACTGTAATTTATGATAAAAAGAAAAAAATGTCTATTGGTGCTTTTTTGCCAAAATAGATTAAGGATTCATATACTTTAATGAGATTTGGACTTAGTCTTGGATTATCGTTATAAATGATTTATGTGCATGTTGGTGGACTCCTGTAGTTCCGAGTTGATTTGTGTTTTGGTCTACTGATATGTAACTCAATATTTGTTCTTCAGCCAGTACCTATCACTGCCCGCCGCCCCCCCCCCTTCACTCCACCCCTTGGTGTCTTGCAGGGGATAGATGTGAAGGTGAGAAAGACCCAGAGGCAAAGGCAGTGGAGGTTTCAAAACAGCTGTGTCTTCTTCCCCACTCCTTGGGTGGTGAGTTGAGGGAGAGGTAGCAATATCCCTGACAGCAGCAATGGACAGGGGCAGTCTTGGTCTCAGATGGGAGCCTGGCAATTCAGCCAACCTGGGCTGAGCCACAGGTGGCCCTGGGGGGTGAGCCAACCTCACTGCAGAATCCCTTTGCTCTTCGGGGAAGAGGGTGATGACAGTTACACTCTCTTCAAGTGTCTGTGTCTGTGTTTTTAAAATGGGAGTCCACCCATTTTACCTTTCTTCCTGGCATCCCTGAGCTACAAATGAAGATGGCCATGACTAGTTTCTGGCGACAAAAGGCAATGTGTACATACATCTTGTCACTGAAGACCCCCAGGCTATGAGTGCGGCCCTGTTGGCTGCTAACTGCTGTTAGAGCGTGCCTCTCTTTAAGACCATTATTGCTAGGAAAACACTTGGATTTGTCTAGGTTTGTCAATGGATTGTTTTCAATAGATGGGTCCCCAACAGTGCCAAGAACACTAAAAACCAAAAGGGAGAAGAAAATGCCTGGAACAAGTAAGTGGACTGGATGTGCCCGATAGAATCGCTGCTAATGAACTCAGAAGCAAATGCAAAGTGTGCTAGCTCACTAATTATTATGAGCATTAAATTTGCCCAGACAAGTTGATACTGTCATCTCCATGTCTTCGATGAAAAAGAGGCACCTCTCTTCAGAAATATTTCTTCTCAGGATGTGCACTGGAGGAGAGAAACGAGCGAGATAGATAGCAGAAGCGACAGGAATCTGCTCCGATGTAGGTGTTAGCTTGCCTCCTGAAAACAGAGAGCATATCCTAATGAATTCAGCGAGCCTAAATATATATGTGTAGCGGAGAAAGAAGAGCTCATCACTTCGCCATCCCGATCTTCTCCAGGCTTGATTTATTTCGGCACTCGTATGCTGGAATGCTTCATACTGTACCAGGTTGCATATGCTTGCACACTAATTCTCAATTGCCGTATGCAGTTTGTGACAACCATCTGCTTCAACCTCCCTTTGAGTTCTTTCTCCCACTCAGCCCAGCTGAAGTAAAAATATGGACAGAAACAACTTCTGCAGGGAAATGTAAAAGTTAACAGGAGTTAGAGTCACATTGGGAAGGTGCCTTCCCTGTGGATATGGCCCTGGCTTTGGAGCCCCAAGGATCAATATTTCTCAAGCGCAAAGCCTTGGGCTTAGGAGAAGTAGAAAGAGATGGCATGCTCCCATTGCCAGCCATGGCTGTGGCAGAGAGGTAGTCCTAAAATGTGCACATGCCATGTACTTGAGGGGACAAGAGTCCCCAGTACTGCTCCTGTCACCCTGCTTCACAACAGGTAGCACCTTTCAAATACCAGAAGGAGTTGGGGAGAAAAAGAAGAAAAGGAGAGATGAGCATATTTGAAAAGGAACAAATAACACAAACAATAATCTTGAAGTCTGGCTTGAAAGGGGAAGTTGTTAGGAATTTTCTAAAAAAAAAAAAGTTCCATTCTAAAACAGGAGCAAAAAGCCTCAACAACAAATAGGCAAAGGTGTCTGTGAATGTGAAAGAGACTTCTGCTTGTTGAAATGTGTTTGAGAGTGTGATTTGGGGCTAGGGAGTGCTTGGGTTACTAAATTCCATCTACCTCTATTGTTTATGTGATGGTACTTGTGTACTTCACCAAATCAAAGAGACCTTGGACTACATTGGCCCTGCACCTGCTCTAATGAATGTTGAAGTTGAAGAAAATTATATCTTGAAATCAGCAGTAGGCGTAGTTGATATCTTATCAGCAAGCTGATCAAAATCAGAACCTAGATCTTTTACACTTACTTGTTCATGGATCTCATCATATTTTTTTTTAAAGAGAAATCTTAGCTTGGGGCTATGAGAAGAATCACTGGCACGTGAGACATATGGATGGAGAGGAAAGAAAAAGAAGAGATGAGGAAGGAGATAACAATTACATGTGCACAGAGATGACTAGCAAAGGTGTCGGAAATAGCACGGCTTTGTTAATATTCGTGGCCCCCTCACAGCTCCTGGTCTTCCAAAATCATTAGTGCTTTCTCAGGAAAAGCAGAGTGAGAACATCAAGTGAAAGCAGAAGAGAAAGAGAAACCTCCCGGATGGAGAGAGCGCCGAGGAGCTTCAGATGGAATCAGAGACAAACCAGGCAAATAATTACTAAAATGGGCAATGTACAAGTTCAGTGTGTTCTCTCAGCGTCTGAACTGCCAGATTCTGTCTAATTATAATTGATAATTCTAAAAGCCACAGTTACACGGTGTCTGTTACATTTTTGCCTTCTCATTGTGTTCATGAACATGTTTGTGTGTGCATTGTGTGTGTGTGTAGTGTGTCTGCACATGTGAGTGCAGATGTGTGGCGGCCGGAGCCTGATATAGGTGTCATCCTTAATATCTCTCCCATGTAATTTCTGAGACACGATCTCTCACTGAACATAAGCTCACTGGTTTGACCAGCCTGCAAGTTCAAGAGAGCCTCTTACTTCTGCTTCCCCAGCCCTGGGATTCCAGTGTGTGGCACAGCTGCGGGACCTGAACTCCGGTTCTTAGGTTTGCACAGTGAGCACTTTACTGAGTTATCTCTCTAGCTTCCTTCCTTCTCTTTTAAACATAGTGAATCAGAAGAATTTCACTATACATTGATAGCAACTTGCAAAGCTAGGATAGATTACGTTGACACTGTTTTTATTCTTCTTGTTTCTGACATGGGGGCCCATGTAGCCCAGGTTGGCCTCAAACTTAATGCAAATCCAAGGTTGGCTTTGAACTCCTGATTCTCTTGTCTTTTATGTGATGAGATTACAGGCATGAGCCTCTGAACCTGGCTGCCTTATCCCTATGGAGAAAATTGAAAATTTTCTTACAAAATTCAAAGGTAGCAATAATGGCGATGTAGTCATGAAGACCAAGAGATTTGGAGTCATACAGACTGGGTTAAAATTCAAGTATGTTTTATTTATTAGCTTCTAACTCTGAGTCTCAGTTTTTATTTGTTAAAGGACTGGAAGGAGCATGTGTCTTGTTAGGATAAAATAAAAGTGCATGGAAATCACCTAGCATACTTCCCACTACTTACTAGGTACACGGTAATGACAGTTATTCTAATGATAAGCAGCTCCAGGGGCAGTGGAAGGGGAGATGCTGAAATGACCAAGGACAGTGATGGTGGACATAGGGTCCTCCATGGGTGGGTTGGGGTGTTACACACTCACCTTGGTCATTGAGTATCCACCCTTGGTGGAGCATGATATAAGAATTGCACACGTTGCTGAGGCTTCTGTAGATACTTTATGGGCACAGCACACTTTGCTCCGTTCTTGAAACTATGATTGCTTTTCTCCCAGACCAAACTGCTTTGTCTTGTAAAGGCTCCACTTGGAACACCTTCCAGTGGTTCATGTTTCTCTCAGTTTGGAACATACATGACAAAGAATGCTGGGCATATGTATCTATTAAATGTATGGAAATAAAACTTATTTTTTATTTCTTTTTTCCAAAAGAATAATCTTACACAATTTCAATTTTCAGAGGTATTTCTGTGCTTTTTTGTTTTTCACTTAATCCCTTCCAGAAATTGAAAGACTTGATTCCCTCTTGTTATTTTCAGCTAACTGGTTTCATCTACAATGATTTGTTTTATGTGGCAGCATTTTTTTGGTGCCAGATGCCTAAAACACATAGGTTAAAAGCAGGTCAACTTCAATACAAGGCTATTATTTAACAGCCTAATGAATATATTTACAGACTCCATAGTAACAGGCTGGTTGTCAAAGGCACAGTGAAATTTTCATCTCAGCATATAAACGGGCATAAAAATGTTTGCTTCGGACCCTGCCCGCCCATCAGCGCTGAAGCCAGCACCTGACTGCATGGCTTGCGGAAGTTTGAAAAGGAAGGAAAGGAGATGTAGCTTGGGGCTCTTGTTAATGGGTACAGACTCCTCACTACCCACAGCCATGGCTGGCAAAGTCGGCAAGACACAGCAGGGCTTAAACAGCTCAGTGTTAATCCTAGCAGGGTTCTTGTCAGTCAGATATATTCGCTGTGTACCTATTGTGTGCAGAGAACATCTTTCCACTTGCCAATTCCTCGCTGAGAGGTTGGTTAGCTCTTTCTATCTTTATGACCTGCAGACTGGTAACAGCCTTTCTAACAGTGTGTTCATTTTAGCAATAATTTATTCCAATAAAAAAGGTGGATGTTCCCTAGACATAGTTACCATATGCCCTAAATTTTCTGTGATAAACTTAATTTCATGTAGTTTTATTTTCCTTGCAATATGGGCAATTAGTGAAAGACAGTGAAATGTGATTTTGGTGTTTTATATTCTTCAGAGATATTATACAGTGAGTTCATGAATCAGAAAGTAAATGCTAAATTATATTTATGGATATCTAGTTTCGGAATTATTGTAACTGGGTACATGGTGTCCTTTACACATGGGGTTATCTTTTCCATTTTACACAAAATTCATGGTTCAGATGATGAGCCACAATCAGACAGCTTTGTTCCCACTAATGTCTCTCTTACTTCCCTCTCTCCTTCAGAAAGGGCCACTCTGAAATGATTGAGGGTCTCACGTGTCAGAAACCTTTAGATTTCAAAAGACCCAAGTCATTGTGCCATCAACAATAAAAAGTTTATAGGGTTAAACATCTAGAAAGACCAGTCAAGTGGTCTGGGTCTTATAGCTTCACACCTCCTTGGTGAAAAATTTTTCTTGTGCTTTCTATGGAAGACCAAAGCTCTCCATTCCCAGCTGCTCAGCAAACTGTGCCACTTCCTCAGTTTAGATTCCCTGTCCTTTTTCCACCAGTTCCTTGGCTAGAGGCATGAAATGTACATGTAGGCTTAAACCAATGGACTGCCACTTTAATATTTGGGAGTGGAGTAAGTCTTATGTACAGCGTGTTAGCTGACTAGAAGTGATCCTTCTAAAGCAAACTTTTAGTTCTGCTACCAGGAGATATAAGAATTCCTAGACAGGGTAAAATGATACAACTTTTCTACAAATCTTTGTCAATACCATTAAGTCACAATTTCCTGAATGTAAAAATAGTCACAAATGTTTATCTATACACCAGGAGTGGTCCATAATACTCACATGGTATTGAAAGTTTCAAGCTCCAGGATTATAGCTCATTAGACAAAACTTTATGTCTTAGGAAAGTAGTTTTCAGAGAACAAGGGATTATAACAATACTAATATTTTTTTAGAAGCACAGGGAATATAAAGATTATGTAGGTCCTTCCAGTCACTAAAGAGAGAAACATTATATAGTTAAGGATATAAGATAATAGAAACTCTTAATATAGTGTCTTTCAAACTTGCTTAATTTTAGTGATCACCCAGGGAACCTGGGGAGGAAAGAGGAAGGTCAGTACAAAAGGACAAGGAGTGACTAGGGACAAAGAACATCAAGGTTATTTGATAAGGTCTCAAAAAAATCATCATTTCATATTTATCTAAAATTATACATAATACATATAAGTGTATGTATAACTCTTTCTCTATTACTCTCTCTCTCTCTCTCTCTCTCTCTCTCTCTCTCTCTCTCTCTCTCTCTCTCGCTTAAAGGAAGTTGAACTAATAGTGGTCCCCACAAGAATCATAAAGTAGCAACCCCCGCCCCCAGGACCAGGTAAAAAATCCTTTTGAATGGTTGGTTAAAGTAATCAAAGTAACTTCCAAAACAATCTAGACGATTGCTGCTGCCCTTAGTTGTCTTGCAGTGGTTCCTCCTATTGCTGAGGATATCATACACTTAGAACACAGGACTCAGAGGATTCCATCTGGATCAAACCTGAAAGCTTCTTTCCTTGGTTTAGCTTCAAACATACAATACGAACCTTCAAAGGAAGGAAACAGTTAATAGGTCTGCCCGGCTGTGATACCTATAACCCGGCGTAATGATCAGTGTGCTAAGATGTCCATAATCTTGTAATAAGTGACCCTCACATGACCAAGGGTTAAGTAGATTTAAGGAATACTCAATGAAGGAAAACCATGCATGGTACTAAAAGCCAAGTCAACTTCCCTGGACTAGGAAGGCCATAAATCTTAGAGAAAATCTACTGCCACTACTTTGTTAGACCAGTCTAATACCTAACAACTGTCTAACATGCACTTATATCCACAGATAAGAGTACTTATCACCCCTAATCCATGAAGACTTTTTTTTTTTATGGCCAGTGGCAACCATATCAGAAAACCAAAACTAGACACAATGGACAATGGGGGACTCAGCCCTATGGGTATACCTGCATCACAGCTCCCGCATCTATGACTTTGGGAACACCCAGAAAGGGAGAGCAAAAAGATTTAAGAGCTGGAATACCATGAAGTCTGCTGTGAAGCATATCATAGAAATAGTGGCACAAACAAGACCTAACCTCTGACAATATTGAAAGACACGCTGATGTGGGAGGTCGAGAAAGGCCACAGAGTTCCCCCCTTAGACGGAGAACTACAAGCAGCTAATGATTGCTTGGCAAGGGAAAATTAGACTCTTCTAGGGATGAGCCCTGTACTAATTATCCAGTACAAAATCACACTCACACAAACAACACAAAGGGACTCGGGGGGTTGAATTCACATATCCATGCGTACTCATACTCATGTATAATTGGCAACAATAATGAGCAAAGAAAAAGATGCTGTCAACTCAAGAGTGGAGGGAATATAAAAGGAGCTGGAGGAAGGAGATGTGAGAAGACATGGAGGGAGTTAATGGAAGGAGCAATGTGATGTAAATCATCTTTATTAAAATATACAACATAAATAATATTAAATCTAAAACCACAGATTCCCATATTCTACCTTAAACTACCTTAACCCGTAGGATCCTGGGAAGGGCCTGGCAATAAGCACTTCTCCGCACCTCTCACTTGTCTGGAGTAAAATTCATGTGAGTTTGTGCAAGTCCACTCAGGATTGCCTTGGTCATCTGAGCAACATTTCTAAACGCTAGGCATCTAGGCAACAAACAGAAAATAATAGTCAGCTCTTGCCTCTGGGTTAAAAATGTGAAAGGAATCACAGCAAATGGAAACTACTTGGCGAGATGATGAGAGCTGTTACAGCCAAGGAGAAGGACTTAGAAGGATCTGTAGCCTGTGCTAGTTATGTGTCTGTCCAAGAGTGTGGACCAACCTCCAGGAGCTAAGTGACAAACAGGATAGAACTAATGGAAGCCATAATTCATTGTACCATGATCTCAGAAGCAAACTGGCCTAGAGAAAATGAATCTAGGAAGGCCTTGGGAAGTCTGACAGGGCACTCTTATTGCTGGTGGTGTCTCTCATTCCTCTCTCTGGTATTTATTTTAACAAACATCAAACCGTTTCTTTTCCTTTCTTTTCCCCCACTCATTTTACAGGGTCTTTCTATGAAGTACTCCTTATATAGCTCAGGCTGGCCTAGAACTTCTGACGGTCTTCTTGCCTTAGCCTCCTGAGTACTGGGATTATAAGAGCATGCAGCCACACCTAGCAGAAGCTATTTCTTGATTTCAAAATTCCTAGGACAAAGAGATGGCTGATTTTTTTTCTTCTTCAGCATTTGCTATGGCACAAATGTATTCACATCCAGGCACAGATGTTAGTGCTACGTTTGGAACAGACCAGAAGGACACTTGTATTTCAGTCAGTTCGAGTACACATTTCTTTGTTCCTTCTACAGAAAACTGAGGAAGAGTCAATCAGGAGGTGTTTGCCACCTGTGTTCACGGAAACCGAAAGCTTTGATTCTATTGTTTCCTCTCTATCATCACAGTTTCAATATGATGATTCACAGCCAGTAAGCAGTACAATCATAGTGCCCCTTTTCATATGTAGATTAGCAACATTTCAAAACTTGAAATGGAGTTATCTCTTATAAAGGTGATTAAATTATTTAAGAATTGGTAATGGTTTTATTGGAGGAAGGCAAAATAACAAGCTAATACAACGTCTAAATTATTTAGCAACTCTGTTTGTCATGCCATGGCACAGGAGGCTCAGTAACAGTCTACTGTGTGAAGAAAGTGAAACCAGGTTCATTTACCCTTAGAATAACTAAGGATGCTTACTGCTGTTTAATAAAGAGCTAGCTGATTTTGTAACCATCTGGCCAAGTAACACTGCTGACTCTAGGTTCAAATAGTTTTGTTTACCAACACATGGAACCATGCAATATACATTTCAGGGATTTTGGCATAAAAATAGAGAATTTCAAACTTAGGACAATGAAACTACCTGTGATATTACTGAATAATCGTAAGAAACCAGGACTTAGAGGAAGCACAATGTCTGAATGATTCCTCAGCAAGAAGAAATCAAATTGTTATGTAATAAAGATAAGAGAGTTTTCAGGACTTTGAAAGCTACATTTACTTCGTGTTTAGTATTTACCATACATGGGCAAATCCCTTCAACACTGAACGGAAGTGGGTACCCATACCTTACTTATATACTCAGGAGAAATTGATGGACCACACTTTATATTCTTGTTTCCAATGTCAAGCTTCATCTCTGTCTACCAAAAGCATAGAGAAACCATCTGCTTTGTCCACAGCATTGAAATAAGATATGCAGTGTTCAGGTGCTGGGGGTGAGATGCAAAGTCCCTTGTGGTCCTCATGTCCCCATGTTTGGATAGATTTTTCCTCACTAATGAACCTGATTATCTACAGACCTTGTATGCCTTTCTTCTAGACGGTCTCTTCTCAGCTTTAAAACTGAGTCCTTTGTCTTCCTATGTTCACAGCTACAAAGAGTTTCTTCTTTCTTTCAGCCAATGTCACTCCTAGTCATAGCAAGTAACAGCATCCATCAAGTTTTATTTATCTGTTCTTTTGTTTAATTAATCTTCTGGCACTCATGATTTTATGACATTATTATTTAAGTTGTGTTTTCCTCTGATTCCTTAATTGTCAATAGACTCAAAAGTTATCCAGAGAATTACTATAAGGTGTGAGGTGGTAACACTGTTCTCCAGGGAGGGTGTTGTGAGAGAACTGTTTCCACTAAAATATCCAATGTTCAGATTCTAACTTCTAGACACTCGGAATATTAACTTATTTGTAAAATTGAGTCATTGGAGATGTAAGTAGTTAAAATAGTGGTGTTATCTGACAAATTTTCCTGGGGAAATGTAACATATATATCTAGTCACTCTGGATAGGGAGCCCACAAGAGACCAACATACAGATAAAGTCTACTTGGTGAACCATAAGTTTTATTGTGGTTACTTACAGGAGCCGAAATGACTTAAAGAGAACTGCATTGGCTCACAGAAGCTGAGAACCTGCAGGACCCTGTAGAGGCTGCAGAGAGTTCAAAGGTTGATGAGTCTTTTTAAAGTGACTCATTTGGTCTAAACCTGTTCCAGTTGGCTTCTGCTTCTTCTAGGAAGTTGGTCTGGTCTTAGAGTCTTCTGGAAGTGATGGGGGGTCTAGTGACTCTGCTCAGTTTCAGGGATTTCCTGAAGCTGTTTTGTTTAACTTTCCACTTAAGGAGCTTCCCAGTAGGATGGATCATTTCAGTGTCGGAAGAAACTGTTATACAACATGTGGTCATACTGCAATAGGGTGGACATACCAAACATGACTGGTGCTCTTAAAACAGGGAAATTTAGGTAGACACATATAGGGAGAATTTCACTGGATGGGCATCTATGAGATCATCTTGGCTTTTTTTTTTTTTTTTTTTTTTTTTTTTGCCTTTTTGAGACAGGGTTTCTGTGGTTTTGGAGCCTGTCCTGGAACTAGCTCTTGTAGACCAGGCTGGTCTCAAACTCACAGAGATCCGCCTGCCTCTGCCTCCCGAGTGCTGGGATTAAAGGAATGCGCCACCACCTCCTAGCTCAACTTGGTTTTAATTCAAGGGAGAAACCAGGAGAAGATCCTCTTCGCACCTTGAGAAGCACAGGCCTGCAGGAAACTTGGGCTTGTAAGAACAAGTTTTTCTTGTTTAAAATCACCCAGTCTCTGATGCTTTGCTATGACCATCCCTGGATCTGTCTATCTTGTGCTCTCTGGTCAGCAGGTGCACCCCTGCTGCGAGCTGGTCTGCCTCTGCACGTTCATTTGTTCTTGCACTATTTCAGCAGATCAGGAGAAAGTGATGGCTGCTGATCCAATAGTCAAAAATAGAATTCAAAGGCAAAATAAGATATCTATATTCTCTAGATTTAGCACTGATCTTGTGTTGTATGGACCACCATATTCCATATATCTGTGTTTGCAATCTTAGGCTTCTAGTCAAGATCTTTTAGCACATACTACTCACCCTGAGTTAAACGATGCATTCCTAGACAAAGCTAAGACATTTAAAGTATAATATGCCAAGTTTACTAAAGGTAGGCCATTTGACAGTAAAGTTCAAAACACTGTCTAAGGTCAGTTAAATACTAAAATATTTTATATTAATAATGACTCTTTATTTAAATAGATAAACCTAGATTTTGGAGATGTGATAATGGGCTTTAAAGTAGATTGATAAAAGAACTAAATATTTATCTGTAATATAAGAATGGATTGACTGAAATATACTGTTGAGTTACTTGATTTACCTAAAAATTTTATCCTGACTTGCACAGAATGTGTATTTCAGACTTTTCCTCTTCTACTAGTTCACAGGCTGGTGTCAGACTGCTTTCTTCTACTTTATATTTTCTTTCAACTTCAGTCACAAAGGTTTGTTTGCATAATTATTGAACTAAAAGGAAAATTAACAACTGGAATATTAACATAATGTTTCATGCTATTATGGTTCATTTTTCATTTCAACTTAATTGTAAGCAACACCATTGGGTGTGTCTGTGAGGGCATTTCCAGAAAGGATTAAATGAGGACCTGTCCTAAGTTTACAGAAAACCATCTCATAGGGGTCCTCCAGACTACATGAAAATGGAAAATTAGAAAGCTTTTTGTTCCCTGACTATAGATGCAATGTGACCAGCTGTCTCATTTTACTGTGATGACTTCCGGACATGATGGATAGACTATGCCCTGTCAGACCACACAGAAACATGCAGATACAACACACACACACACACACACACACAAACACACACACACACACGAGTCAGGTCAATAAGAAAAGAAATTAATTTAAGGAACAAACACTATTCTGCAGAGCAGAAGGTCCGTAAACCACATTTAGCTGCACAAATTTCCAGGAAAAGAGCTTTCCACTTATTCTATTTAAGGCTGGAAATTAGTAGCTACAAGGCTACTTCTAGGAAAGTCACTTATTTAGCTTTGTGTTCAACTGTTGATTAGGTTTTACAAACTTGTGTTCATTATTGAAAGTAAGAGAGGGGTTCTCCTTGTTGTTGTGTACCTTAAAAACATGTTATGTAAACCACCAACATAGGCACGCTAAAGGAAAAATAACAATGTAGACAAGATAACACCAATACATTGGAATAATAAAGAGGGTGGGTGGATATGTCAGAAGTCAGATGTGTTGATTTGGTGAAAGATTACATCAGCAGGGGGCATAGGTCAGCAACTGTTCTGCATAGTTTGTTTTCCACATACTTTTACATCAGCATTTTACTCTAAAGGTACCGACTAGGAATCATAGGCTATAAAGGATTCATGAAGGAAAGAAAATTCACATTTCAACAGTGAAGCTGTGTAAGGTAGGCAAAATATGCTCCCCCGACTGACATGTATCATGTCATGTGGCAAAAGGGACCTCAAAGATGTAATTGAGTTAAGGGTACTGAAATAGGAAAAAAATATCTTTGAGTATCTTTTAAACAAAGTTATTTCATGAGTCCTTGCAAGAAAGACAGAAGTTAGTTAACCAAAGAGATAAAGACTTTTTTGGTTTCCTTCTCCACCTGCTCCTTAGCTCCTCCCCCTTCTCTTCCTCTTCCTCCTCTTTCTTTTCTTCCTCTTCTTTCTTCCTCTTCTTCCTTTCCCTCTTCTTCTTGACATAGGATCTTACTCTGTAGCCCAGACTGGACTCAAAAATCACAGCAATAATTCTCCCTCAGACTCCTGAGTTCTGGGATTGCAGATGTGAGCAGAGTACAGAGAAATAATCCAGTTGGTAGCTTTGAGAATGGAATATGATCAAAAGACAAGCAATGTGAAATATCGGTATTCCTGTGGCAATTTCTTGTAATAGCAATAGAAAACTAATCCAAATTTGCAGGAAAACCTGTTATGATATGCTAACCTTATCAAAAGTAGATAATATACATTTATGTTTCCAAAATTAAGTTGAAAATGATAGTATATATCATTTTAATTTTAAAAATGATTATCCATTTACTAGACTTTTCAATTAAATGATCAGCAATGGATATAGCTTCTTAAAACAAGACGGCTACTCTGTACTGTGGTGTGCCCTAGGTCATCCTATATAGTGCATTGAGACCTGGGTTATCCTCAGGTGTCTTGTAGAGTTCATTTCCCAGCCTCCCTCAAAATTCCAGTATGTCTCTGTTTTTGACTTTATGGCCTAAATGCCGAAAGTAATTTTTTCATTCATGAAGTGTAGGGATGTGGACTAATTATATAAGACACTGGAAAGTCTAAAAGTGAAGGTTTCATCAAATAATCTAATTTCTTTTCTCTCACCTGTTTAATTTCCAGCTGGAACCTGTGAATAGATGTGCGTTTAACTCTACCACTTGAGATAAATGTTGGTATGCTTTATAGTCATAACTGGCCATGCCTGGGACTTAAATATTTGAAGAACACTAGAGTTGGGAGACTTCAAATCTAAGTGAGTTTATATAGTTAGATGTCCTTTAATAGATCTTTGTAGGTCTGTCTTTTCATGTCTGTGCCTTGGGTTCTATAGCCATGAATGCAGTCATCAATCTTCAAAACCATTCAGGGAAAAACATTGTGTCTGCTGTGAACATCTCCAGACATCATCTGGGTCATACTCCTTTGAACAAAGCAATGTAACAACTGTTTTGATAACATGCACATAGTGTTTGCTATTAAATCCCATCTAGTTATGATTTTAAATATACAGGTAGATATTCAACATCCATGAGCTGTTGTACATCAAACAATCCTCCATATAAACCAACAGACAACTGTATGTGGAAGAAAAGTTAAAGCCACCACAGGCCAAGCTAGAGGCAGCCAGGAATACTAGGACTAGGGTGAGTAGGAATCTGAGGAGCTTTCTACATAGAGACATAGTCCATCCATGTTGCTTCAAGAGTTAATTCTGAAAGGCCTAGGAAGATGCAGATGAATGAGTGGGTGCTGGAAAAAAGAAAAGAGAAAAGAAAGAGAGAGAGAGAGAGAGAGTGCAAGAGAGAGAGAGAGAGAGAGCGCGCAAGAGAGCACTGAACTGAACCAAAGTGAGAATGTTTGGCAGCCATTTTAGAAAAGCATGCATTGGCTTCTAGAGGCAAGAATCCTCCACAAAGCACCAACCTCTAACCCAAGAGGGGTGCCAGGGCACAGGCTGAGCCTTGGCTCTTCCTTTAGAATAATGAGGAATATTTTACAATACAGAACTCCCAATCATTACCACTAGGGCGCAAGCGCACATGCACGCACACACACACACACACACACGCACACACATACATGCACACACACGCACACATACACACACATCACATCACATTTCAAAAGCATTTAAGCAGGATTTACATGGATTCAATGGATTATAAAGTTGTTTCTTATCCTCTCTTATGGCTATGAATACATTGCAGAATCTAGGGCAGTTAAATACTGTATTTAAATTCAGATGTGATATACACATATGTTACTTATTCTTTTTATAAAGATCTGCCCTAGTGAAATTTAATTAGCCTTGGCAAGCTTGAGTACTGTGTGTATTGGAAGGGTGGTTGAAACTAAGTTCATTGCTTTAACCTGAGCATATTTTCCAACCTTCCCAGCAGAGAGGCATATCCAAATTAGATGTTAGCAAAAGTCGTAGGAAATCCAAGTAGCAATGTCTGGGAGTGATCAGGTTTATCTCCTGAGTGAATACATAGATAATTTAAAGAGCTGGTATTTGTTGGAGTGGTTTCCCAAACATTGTCTCCTGAGAACAAGGTTCCTTCTAGCCCATGGCTTTGCTATCCTTACCTCATGATACGCTATGGTAGCGAGATAACCAAATACTCTTTCCTTAGATGAAAGGGTGGAAACAGAGCAATGCAGAAATCTCAGACCTCATGTTACCTCTTCGTGCCCTCAAATAGGATACACGTATGCGGCAGCAAAGGATGGGAGATGAAGAAGACAGACCTTTGCTGGCATTCTGACCAATCACTGAGAGGCTCATAACTAAGGAAGAAGACAGCTGAATTAACATTCGGTACTGGAAGGAGATGACTGAAGAAGAACGGTCAAGTGAATTGTCACACAAATTTGAAAGTTCTAGTAAGTTTAGGTACAAGCAGTCCCATGGGTACATCAGCTGGTGGAGTAAGCATGGAACACAGACACACACACACACACACACACACACACACACACACACACACAAATAAACATAACAAAGATAGTTTGACCACTCCATGTTTTTCCCTTGTCACGTTCTAGTCGCCTTCAGAAAAACTACAACTTAAAATTTGGCTCTGAATTCCTGGTTCAGACACTTTGCCATTGGGCCATGCTTTTTCCTAGGCTTCATGCACATGTAATAGGCAGAAATAAAAGAAGATAAACAAAAATAAATAATGTAGTGAAGGATACAAAATGATCTGGAAAACTGCAAAATCATTATAATGAAACAAACACCAAGTGATAAGTAGCCAATTGCATAGAGCTTTTAAGTGGATAAGCCAAGAAGCAAGTGTGTTGCTCTGAAAGTAGATTTAAAGTTAGATGCTAGCAGGAAAGGGGATTCCCAAATAGCATTGCAAATCTCTTCAGGTGAACTATGCAAGACCAAGAATGATAGCATTAAGCAAACGCTTGAAGAAACACATTGGTATCCGTGTTCCCTTGATATTTCATACCTACTTATTGAGTGTATATGTGGCTGAGACATTGGGGGTTTATGGTTGGCCAAGACATATATCTTACTAGTATGGGACTCAAAAACACTGCGTCTTGGTTTTGTCCCAAAATGATAACCACTTTGATGACTCTTCCCATCATGAAAAAAATATGGAATGTCACCTAGTTTACAGGGGTGTAGCAAGGTCTCTTTGTCTTGTCAATACAAAGCTATATTTCTAAGAAAATTTGACACCTGTATCTCTGTATAGAAAACCAAGTATGGAAGCTGGAATTTGGAAAGGGGAATGATACTAATTGAGAAGCTTGCTTTCAGGGTGGTTTGCTATAGACTCAAAGTGGACGCAGCAATGGAAGCATGGAGCAATTGCCTATCAGCTATAAGAGAGACAGCAGTTGCTGTTTGGAAAAGAGGAAGAGAGGATCAAATAAGATCTACAGATGTGCATCTTACTTTATATATACCTGAAGTGTCTTACATGATGGGGCTTTGTTTGTTTTTAAATGGATATAAAAGCCCTCAGAGTGTAGTAATTTTTAATCTACAGTTTTGGTAAATCAAAAGTTTATTGGATGTACCCTGCCTTGATTTTGTTTAACAAATGTTTTGGGTTTTTGCATCTGTATTTAAGTTTGTGGAGAGTGGGTCCTTCTTATTTATTGCTACAAGATGTGTGCGCATGTGTGTGTATGCATGTATGTATGTATGTATAAGGGTTTCGTCAGCAGTAGAGTAGAGTAGAGAGTCAATTGTGGATACTCCTAGTCATTCCACAGTTTTAGCCTTTTCTTGCATTGATCACCTTGTTCTCTGTCCTTCTGGAGCAGTCTAATCTGTTTGAAATATTTCTCCCCCACCTTTCCCTGTTACTCAACAAACATATTCCTGTAGTTCCTTTATCTGTGACATTTTATATTGATAAAGGTAGACCAGTGATTGGCAACAAAAACTCCTAATCACACCAATTAAGAGGTGTGAATGTCACCTGTTACGGATCTACCAGATTTGCTGCATATGTAAATTGGGAGGTGTGCAGGTGCAGGCATCTATGTTCTGGGGGTTAAAGCTGAAGCACAGCTTTGTTTGGGCTGCCTGTTTAAATAAGTCAGGCTGCAGAGCTGGCCCACTAAAAGAAAGAGCAGATGTCACGGCTGAACTTTCTCAGAAGGAAACTCTTTAGACTGATTTACAGCAGTGAAACTGACCTTCCAAGCAGCGACCCTTTGTCATCAGTCTCTCAGGGAGTGGGGCATGGTGGTTCTCTTGCTGTAAGTACAGAAGCCTTATGTCACAGGATGGAAGAAGGCTATGGTATTACCATTTGAGGACACCATGCTGGAAGTGTGTATAGCAAATTAACAGGGAATGCAGGATTGGGGTTTATTTATTTATTTGGTTTTTCGAGACAGGGTTTCTCTGTGGCTTTGGAGCCTGTCCTGGCACTAGCTCTGTAGACCAGGCTGGCCTCGAACTCACAGAGATCCGCCTGACTCTGCCTCCTGAGTGCTAGGATTAAAGGCGTGCTCCACCTTCGCCTGGCTAGGATTGGGGTTTATAAGCACAAAGTTTCTGTGTGCGTCTCCTGGAAGCTTTACTCCTTCAATAAATTAGTGTTACAGGTGTGTCCTTCAGATCTCCTCTTACGAAATTTTGGTCAGTAAAACACCAAGATGAGAGACCATGCTCCCGAATCACCTATGCTTACTTGATGGGACCCTCCACCACTCTGTGGGCTATCATAAGGGAGTAGAAGACTTGTTTACAGGAGGAATCACAGAGGCTTATGTGATTTGGATTTTAAGTGATTCGGCCAACACTGCTAGGCCAAAACTAACCCCAGCTCCCAGTGTGGGACAGATTTTTTTAAAAAATGGTTTTCTTTAATTGTTCTTCATCAGAATGAGTAGCCTGTTTGAGGAGTTAGTAAGGTTTGGCTTCTTCTCAGACCTAACTACTGTACCAAATATCATTTTTGGTCATCCAGGAAGAAAGTGCTTGGTAAGTGTCTCTTCTATTTTGTAGCAGACTCTACAACAAATAATTTATGTCTGAAAAGCATGATAACTAAGAAGCAAGATGACTCCTTGGAAAAAACACTGCAAGATTCAAAGAGTTGTCGTGCAGTTACTAGCTGATGGGTTTGAGACCAGGGACCAGGGACCAGGGACCCATGCCCACCTTGCTCCCTATACCTAAAAGCCTCTGTGGTAGTCTGCCAGGAACCCAGGCAGCTCTCCAGCATAGGGAAGGAAAGCTAACTTTACCCACCAACTAAAGGAACAGATGCTTAGCAAGTTCTTGACACCTTGTAAAGGCTAAGGAACTGGGAGCCACCATTGTTAGCCTCTGAGGATGGATGCGAGAAGCCTGTATTTAATAACTATAAACAACTGACATCTACCTTCTTCGTTAAATGGCTTGATTCTCGACTTTTAAATTTCAATTTTTAAGTTATAGTTTTCAAAAGCATGAGGTACTTAGTGTAGAAAACTAGGAATATATGCCAGTTTGTAGGTAAACAAACCTTTCTTTAAAAACAATGCAATTATACCTCTTGAAGGTAACTATTATTAACATTTTTTGTTTATGTCTTCAAGGTCTTTAAGTATATATGAATGGAAATATAACAAGTAAGATGGGAATTGATCATGGGAACTGCCTAAAAATGTTCATTTTGTATGTATTTTATTTTAAATTTAAAACATACTATTTTCTTCCACAATCAATTTATGTTAGCTGAATAGTATTTCTTTTGGTGATTTTTCCGTAGTTTAACAAATTTCCTATTTTGTGTTTATTAGGTGTTTCTGATTATTCATAATTTTTCTTAAATCAATGATATGTGGAAAATTTCTCAGTGGTTATGAGCACTGGCTGCTTTTCCAAAGAACCCAGGTTCTACTCTCAGCTCCTATAAGATGGCTCACAATAGGATGCCCTCTTCTAGTCTTTTTGGGCACCAGGCACATGCATGGTACACAAACATATATGTATACAAAACATCCAAACCCATTAAATTACTTAGTTAATTAGAAATTATTTTAAAAAACTATGATGTGAATCTTGGAAATTTTTTTAGATACACTCTTACAAGCAGTATTTTAGGGTAAGTAGGAAATAAAGTTTATTATATTAAAGTATAAGATTATTATATTATATAGTTAGACTATTTCTGTCTTGCCAGCTAACTTCCAAATAACTACTTCTTATTATTATGAAAGCTCAGCCAATAGTTTAGACTTGTTTCTAACTAGCTCTTATAACTTAAATTAACCCACATTTTTATGAATCTGTATTCTACCATGTGACGTTTTTCCTCTATTCCATTTTGTGTTTTCGACTCATTCCACATCTGACTGGCTTCTCTGCCCTTCTTCCAGCATTCTCTCTGGACCAGCTATTAGCCATTTAGTTTTATATTAAGCCAATCAGTGACATATCTTCACACAGCATAAAAGAATATTCCACAACATTTCAAGTCAAGCTCTGTACTGATTTGGCTTCTATTACAACTAAGGAAAACTGCAGCTGTAACTACCTAGTCTTTAACTCCATCATATAAATAGGAAGTATATTGTAAGTCACTTCCACACCTATAGAAGTGACAGATGTCTGGCTGCCTAGACAGTCAACCAAGGTTCCTCTGTAATTTTGGGACTTCCAATCTTCAGCCTACAGACCTAGCATATTTGGGAAACTCTTCTATAAAGCATGAATTTTAAAGGTCTGTCCAGCCTTATCTTGACAAAGTTCTACAGTCTTTTACTTTTGTGTCCTGTTGTCCACTTTCTACTGTGTACTATCAACAGTCAAGATGAGCAATTTCTTGCCCAAATGGTTTGTTTTGCCACACTGAAAAAAAAGTTTGTATGGAGTTTCTTTTGCACTCATCATCTTCTCTTAAGTAAGTTGCTGCTGCCAGGGGCAGATGTGTCTCATTGTTATGAAAATCCTTAGGTTATTATAGCAATTTAAATGCCATATTCTGTAGGTCTTTAAGTGCTTGAAGATCACATATCTCTTTAAAATATATCACTGTGTGACCTTGAAATCATACATAATACGACTATAAGTTTGTTTTAGATGACTAACTACTAACTTGTATTTCTTTATTGTCCTAAATAGCTTGTAATAATAACTTTCAAGGGATAAAGGATTATGTTGTTAAATGAGCTGCATAGATACAATTCCTTAAACAAAAGTAGAAACATACATTCAGTATTAACAAAAATAACTCTAAATTTGTATCAATGTACCAAAATCCATACCAATATAAAATATTGAAGACAAGTGGTTGATTCAACAATTCACCATTTTATTTCATCATTTCTATTTATTTATTTATTTATTTATTTATTTATTTATTTATTAAAGATTTCTGTCTCTTCCCCACCGCTGCCTCCCATTTCCCTCCCCCTCCCCAAATCAAGTCTTTATTTCATCATTTCTATATTTTCCCCTTTTCAGAAAGAGATCCCCGAATCTAATCTTTTCTGTTTAGTCTTTTCTTTATCATGACCAATAACAATTTGTAACCAACCCCTGTAAACAATGACAAATATCTATAACCCACCAAACAACGAATAACCCCCATCCCATCTCTTGTGAATGTGGATGTTGTGTTCTCTACACTGCTTCCTGTTGTCTGGGAGTGCTGGAATCTTTGGGGAACCTTGAGAAAATTAGGATAATGTTCAAGTCCTAGCTAAAATAGTCTGTGAGGCTGGACCATCTCAGACAGCAGCCTTGAAGCTGTTCCAGACACAGAACTCTGAGGAAATTGCAACAGGGGCATTCTGAGAGGCTGAATCACCTTTAGTTTTTTATTAAACCAATCACATTGACATATCTTCAAACAGTGTAAAGGAATATCCTATAATACAATTATATTAGACTTTATGGCTTGAAACAAGATCTATTTTTTTTTTTTTTTTGAAATCTCAGTCTATCAGTCAGGAAGGAGTATGGACACAAGTTAGCTGGTTCCTCAGCAAGGCTCCAAGTATGTGACTTGGGACTACGATCACATCTGAGGCTGAAATAGGAAGCAGCTCCTCCTCACCTAATCCACGCTGTTGGAAAGCCTATTCCGTGCCGCTGTGAGACTCATTTTCTTCCTTGCTCTGGGTGCCTTTGACTTCACATCATAGCTTTTCAGTAAACTGGGTACACGGCGCTCTGACCCAGGCATCCCAGACAAAGCAGTTTGCTTCTATGAAACTAGAAAGAAAAAGGGAAGAAACTCTCCAGCAAGATGGGGCTTAGAATCCATGTAACATAACGGTGCAATCACAGATATCCCATGACATTTGCCCTATCTGTTCCATTAACTCAATACAGCTAGAGGCCACAGTCAATCCCATAATTCTCCAACACACGGCACGAGACAAAGGTGTGAAACGGAGTAACTTTATGGACCAGGCCTGTTTGACCAGCTTTGCTTGCTCACCTCAGAATTACGAGGAAGATGAAAATAAACCATCCTAGGTAAGCCATCCTGTAGGGTTTTCCTGGTAACAGCTGAGCTCCTATCTTACAGACATAGCAGGTGAACAGGGGCAGCTAGGGAATGCCTCAGTTTCCCTCCTGTGTCCTCAGTAATGACACATGCTTTCCCTTCAGCTGCAGCCTCTCAGTTCTCTTGGTGAGTCTCTTACAGAGTTCAGCCAAATAGTCTTCTGCTCATTTTAAACCTTAGAAAGCTCCAGAAAAAGAAAGAAAGAAAGAAAGAAAGAAAGAAAGAAAGAAAGAAAGAAAAGATTCGCATTTCAAGGTCAGTTGTAACCTATTTGGCTAGCTGTGTTAGAATATTTTCTTCTCAGGTGCATTTGTTAAGTAGTCTTTCATTCTGTGATTCTGGGGCTTCTGTGATTTTGTAAGCTTCTCCATTATATTTAAATTGTGAATTTCCCCAAACTTCAATCATCAGCGTTCTCAAAAGTAAAATAAAATTTTAGCTAAATCTTTTCTGGACCCCCTGAGACACCCCCAACCCTTCCATGTTCAAGCTGGTCATCAACATGTTACATTTTCACTTGGCATTCTTTAGCTCAGTACTCACTACTCGGGTCACACCTAACAAAGGTCAACCAGTGTCAAAAATCTATTCTCTGCATCTCTTCATCCTACCTCGCATCCTGTAACCATCCCTGGCCTGCAGACCAACAGTAACCTCTCTCACGCTGGCTTTTTGCTGATGAACCAGCTTCTGTGTAGAAGCTGTTTCCGTATAGGTCTTTCCTTCCACTGACCTCCAAACAGGAGCTTTTCCTACTTCCTTCTTGATGGGAATGTCTGCAGCTGGCTGACTGTGGGATTTCTTTTTAAGAGGGCAGTTATAATTGAGGCTAGAGTCTCTAATTAGGGAGGCGATTATAAAGGCGCGCTGACCTTGTGAAGCCTGGAATCTGTATTCCCAGCTATCTGCGTGCTCTCCCAAATCCAAGGGAACCAGTCTTCTCTTATCAGGATAGTGTGCAAAGGGGACGGTTCCGGGATGCTCTGATTAGGGGAAGAACCGGACTCCTGTGAGCTGGCAAGTACAGCTCTTTCCTGGGTTTTACGGAAAGGTATAAACCAAACAGCAGCAAGCAAGACGGCGAAGGAGCCTGTTTTCCCATGGGAGTAGTGCATGACAGCTAGACCTAGACTATCGCAAAGCTGGAGTCTGCACAGTCCGTGGGTCCTTTCCGCAGAAGTACAGGTTGGGGGTGGCAAAAAGAGGCACCAGCTTCTTGGCACTTGGCTCTCCATAAGCCAAGCTGGGGACCACAGGCTCTCTCTTGTCATTTTGTGTGTAGTTAGAAAGCCTGATGAGAGGTCTCCTGCTTGCTCGCAGCCTGCTGTTGTCCTAAAAATGCAAACCACCGCCTCGGGCCATGGAATCGGGAACAGGCAAAGGAAAGAGGCTGGGCTGCGCCCCCCACTGCTTGTCCTCACTTCTGTGCTGGCAACTTTTACCAGGAAAGCTGGGCTTTACCCTTGTTCTTAAGGACACAGTGGGGAAAAAAAGAGATTAAAACAATAATGTTCCAGGGGCTGGTAGTTTTAATCCTGAAGTTTTATTTGGAGCAGATATTAAAGATGGGGAGGATGAATTCCCACTTTATCCTCATGCAAAATAAATTTTGAAAAAGCTACAGTTTAAACCCCTCCCCATTTCCTGCCTCCTTCCCTAGGTAGAATAAGCAGGTTTATCTGAGTCACCCTTGGCAAGTCTTTTTGTAACAAAGACTCAGTGACATTCTGTGGGCCAGGCCAGCTAGGGAGAGCAGGGGTTTTCTTGGATGCGAACCTTGGCTCACTTTGGAAAGAGGAAACCTCCCTGGTTATGGTAAACTTATAACATCCATAAACATTCTTGAGAAACACAGACTGGGCTTGTGTTGGGCATTCTTAAAGCAGTTTTCTTTTATTTCCTTTCCCCTTTCCTTTCCTTTCCTTTCCTTTCCTTTCCTTTCCTTTCCTTTCCTTTCCTTTCCTTTCCTTTCCTTTCCTTTCCTTTCCTTTCCTTTCCTTTCCTTTTTTCCTGATTTTTTTTTGAGACAAGATTTCTCTGTGTAGCTTTGGAGCCTGTCCTGGAACTCACTCTGTAAACCAGGCTGGCCTCGAACTCATGTAAATCCGCCTGCCTCTGCCTCCTGAGTGCTTGGATTAAAGGTTTGTGCCACCACTGCCCCTCCAGTTTTCCTTTTTTTTTTTTTTTTTAAATGTTGCCTTTTATTGACCCCAATCAGCTTGCTAATCATAAGTCTGAGAAGACTTCCTGGACTCCTAAGGAGTTTTGAATTATGATCTGCCCCCCCCCATTCCTTTTGAAGGTCTGTGTTACCCAATGCACACATTTTAGAAGCTTTTTTTTTCCTCCCTTAAGTTAATTTCCTTGGAGGCAAACCCATGAAGTGGGGAAAAATGCACATTTCCTTGTGTTTTTATGCATCTATTATTTCTGTGGAATTCTTGACAGACAACAAAGAATTTTTTTTTTAAGCTGTGGATTTTCTGCTGTCAAGGAAACAAGCTGTTCTTTCCAATCCAGGCTCCTGGGATGAGCATGGGAGAAACTTTATTAAAAATTGATGAATCTATTCAACCTCTCACAGAACTCACCTGGAGCCCTTTCTCAGAACACCACAAGGGGCACAGGACTTCATAAGGCTGTGGCTGAGTCCCTGCTGTGACGACTGCTCCTGGCTTAAGGAAGACTTGAGAGAGAACTGGGAACTGTGACCATTGCCATCGCTGGGAGAATAAGAGAAAGATCTCTGTAGCAGTGAAGCAGAATTTTTGACCACCCATTACAGATCCACAGTCAATGACCCATACACAAAGACAGACCGAGAAAAAAAATATATATATACTTGCTGAGTAGGCTGACTATGTCAGAAGAGCCCTGAGAGGGAGACTCCAAGACCCAGAGAAAACTATTTCTGTGCTTTGGTCAGTGCAGAATGGACAGCCTATGCAGCTACAAATGACAGGGTTAGAGGGCCCTAAGTCTCTTCAACCTGACTATGTAAACTTTGCTCTCTCTTCCTTTGCACCCTAGACTGGGATCTCTCTGGTAAGAGTCTTGCGACCTCCTTGTCAAGGAGGTAGGTCAGAGAGGTGTTTCTGGGTTTTATGGCTTGCTATGGGGAGTTCTAATTCCCAACCTGTCCTGGGATGTGAAGGAAAGACAAAAGAGGGTAGGAGAATGTTGGAGAAGACTTCTTGCTCCCAAGCCTTGTCTTCAGTTCCAAGTATCTCCCACACCAAAGGACAGGACTTAGTGTCTCATTTTATATCCCAGTACTTTGCCCTTCATTGCGTGCTGAAGACGTAGACAAATGGGGAAGAATGAGCGTGAGGTGGAGACATAGCGGAGTTCCCAGTAGCCAATCTGCTGCCCAGGTAGGGTTTTAAATTCACGATAGACAGTTTGTAACTTCTCTCTGTGCTTCTTTGTCTGTCTTGGGTATCTTTTCTCTATTCTTGGTATGTAATTGCCAACCAAGTTCCTTAAAAATCCCATTTTCCAGAAGAATTCAGCAGGTGGTCTTGTCTCTCTCATGACTGTGCCTTCTCTTTGGCAATTGAGAGAGTTTCTAGCCAGGCCCCATTCAGACCTCGGCAAAAGTGGACAAACAGGAATTGCGGGGAAGAGTTTTCAGGCATTCTTGGGATTGAGCCTTCATACTCATCTGAAGTAACGGCTCCTATCCTTTTTCAGTGGGAAGCAAAACAATCCAGCCAGTGGAGTGTTTATTCTTCCCTCTCGGTCATTTTACTCCTCCACACTCCCAGACACTTGGCCGGCATCCTGAGAACACATACAGATGGACAGGCCTCTCCTCTATTTTTGTGAGGACCGAGTACCAGCAGATAAGCTGTGACAAGGACCAAAAATGGCAAGTCTAGAAAGAACTGTATTCCTCCCTAGAATAAAAGCGAAGGGGTCTGTTGTTTAGAGAAGGAAACAATATTCATGGTTTAGGAAATATTTATTGTTTAGGAAAGCTATGTAAATGATTAGCTAAGGACCTGGCTTTAGGTATCCTACCCAGCTGGGTAGAATTAGCCTCACTCTATCCTGGTTAAGGACATGGGGGCAAATTATGTAACCTGTCTGAACTGTAGGTCCCTCCTCTCAAAACAAGCTTGTTTACAGTGTTTCTATGGAAATCAAACGAGAGGATGTGTGACTTACGGAGCCAAGTCGACTGGAAACTGTGTGTGGCCACATGTGACAGCTCAAGGTGGAGAACGTGACAACCGACTCTTGACTTTTCACCCCCGGAATTGCACTGTGGGATACATGTCCTCTTGCAAAGAAGGGAATGAACAGGATCCAATATAATTTGACTGATATTTTACAGAGCAGCTTCCTCTCCATTGAAGTCTCTGTAACTACTTGGATAGATACTGTTGTCTGAGAGAAAATAGCAGCCCGAGGAGGTGAAAGAACTCCTTCTTAGACACACTTCCAGCTAGACCGACTTCCTGATTCCTGTCTGAGACTTCCTTGAGATCATTCTGTCTCTTATGTTTGTCTAGCACTTACAGTGTACTTACTAGGCACTGCTCCAGAAACTTCAAACATGTTAATTCACTTCCTTCTGACATCATCTCCTCGAAGCAGATAACCGAATCACCCTCAGAAGGAGGGAAATGGGGCATAGAGAAGGTAAGTAGCTTGGTGACATTTTCACAGCAGAGCTGGATTCTGTCCTTGGTGGGCTATCTGGGAGTCCATTGGATGGACTACTACTGATGACACCCCACCAATGGGATCCTGTATCTCCTGGTGTGTGTTGCGTGTCTACCGTCATATTCCAAGTTGAATAAGAATTAGCATGCTATGGTTAGGCTCTTCCTCATAGACATTTATAACTCGAGTGCTGGGGTGTTCTGCTGTGGTGAGCTTCCATGCTCTCTTTGCTGAGGGGCAGTGTGATGGAGGGGTTGCAATATACAGGTGCTAACAGGTGTAGATCTTGGAATTTGGAATTAGTCAACCTGGGGTGGAGACCTGCTTCTCTAAACCCCCTAGTGAGTCTTTGAAACTGTTTTGGATGTTAGCTACAACATTTGCAAAAGCATCTACCTAATATGAATACTTCTCCCACATGTTTCTAGCATTGTTTAAAAATAAGGTAAAGCAATTAGCAAATTTGCGATTGTACTTTCAAGGATGTAGAAATCAAAATCATTAAAGAACCGTGAGTATTTTTAATCCGGAAGAACATCCTAATGTGTTTTGTGGGCTAGAGTAGTTTGTGGAATAATCTCCTTTTGTAACTAACAGACTACGTATCTACAGACTAACCTTCTGACACAGGTTGGCTTTTTAGCCCATTGAGTTAGCTACATCTCCACATACACAGTGTTTTAAGTGATTATCACACCATTCAAGTCTCAGGTGAGAATTTGTGCCCTTAGATCTCATGAGCTTTAAACCTTTATTCAAAGAACAAAGACAACGACATATTTTCTGCTTCTGGCACTCGCTAGATTTTATGTAGACTCTGTCCTGCTTTCCGGGTTAGGGAATAGAGTAGTTTTTCAGTTCAAACTATGATAAGCATCTCTTCATCTAATTTCTTCCCACCCTATACTGTTTTTTGGAAAGACCAAGTGCCTTGGGAGTTTGTTTGATCTTAAACTACATATCGCTTTACAGAGGAAGGAACTAGAATGTTTGGCCTTGCTCTGCTGCTCTCGCTGCTGTACTATGAGGAGGGGGCCAAGACCCTCTGTGAAGACTGTTTTAGCCCTGATCAGTTTCTCCGCAAATTTCCGGAGATGAGAAGGGGCCAAGTTATCTAGTGTTCTCTACGCCTAAGGTGCCCCAAGCCTACAGAATCAGAGAGGCCTAAGCAAGCATCTTTCTCAGTTCATGAACTTGCATCCTTCCTTTGAGCACACAGTAGGTCTAGAGTAGGGAGGGAATTAGCTTTCAGTTTCCTGACCTGTGGCCTGTCTTCTTCTGCATCATCTCAGACCCCATGGGGTTTCCTTCTAGTGGCTTTCATTCTAGGAGGCTTTGCCTCTTTATTTCAGGAAAACTTTTTTTTCTTCTTATTTTTTACTTTTTTCCTTTAGTTTACATACCAACCATAGTTTTCCGTTCTCTTCTGCTCCCATACCCTCCCCCACCTTCCTTCTATCCCCCATCTATCCCATCCATTCCTCTTCCATTGTAGTTAGGAGCGGCAGGCTGCTTCCCGCCACTCTTTACCCGAAATAATTACACGAAAACTGTATTCTTTTAAACACTGCTTGGCCCATTAGTTTCAGCCTCTTATTGGTTAGCTTTTACATATTGATCTAACCCATTTCTAATAATCTGTGTAGCCCACGAGGTGGCTTACCAGGGAAGATCTTAACCTGTGTCTGTGTCGGGTGGGAGAATCATGGCGACTCCTGACTCTTTCTCCTAGCATTCTGTTCTGTTTACTCTGCCTATCTAAATTCTACCCTATCAGAGGGGCAAGCAGTTTCTTTATTAATTAACCAATGAAAGCAACAGATACACAGATGCCCCACCTCCATCATTCCATCTCCATTCAGAAAGGGGCAAGCCTCCCATGGGAGTCAACACAGCATGACACCTCAAGTTGAGGTAGGAACACAGCTCCTACCCCTGCATCAAGGTTGAGCAAGGCAACCCGGCTTGGGGAACCCCACAAAAAGACCTAGCTACATAACTGTTACACACATGCAGAAGACCTGGGCCTATCCCATGCAGGCTCCCTAGATGTCAGTCCAGGGTCCATGGGTTCCCACAGGCTCAGATCAACCATCTCTGTGGGTTCCTCTGTTGGATATAGCTTACTCTAGGCTCAGACTATTGCCCATCACAGCAGCAATCTCTACTTTTGTAAACAAAGTTAGTTGGCTCATGGTTGTGTTCATTGGCTTATGCACATGGCCTGATAAACCTAAAATATCACATTATCAGAAAGAGCTCATCCAAATATCTGGGACTCTTTAAAATGCCACAGTGACAGTGGAAATCAGACAGAATGTTCCTGCTCCTTTTCCGTGCTGCTGAAAGATAGAGACCAGGTAAGTGAGGGATATATGTTAAATTCACAAGGGAACAGTGGCTCCCTCATAAAAAGAAGCTACACTCCAGCTTCTTGAAACCAGCAAAAACAAGTCTTTTGTATTCTTTCCCTTGCTATGAATTTCCCCCCTCAGAACAAAGAAGATGTGCTCCAAGTTGGCTTGGTGTCTTCAATCCCAGAAATAGATATAGGTAGCCAATTTTAAAGAGAAAAGAATTCTGATTTACTGGTTTCCTTCCATGTGTTCCCCAGGACTGAAGGTACATTATAGGGTACATCCCATCAAAGGGCTCCCAAAATATCCAGCCATCCTGCTAAAGCTGGCCAGCGACCTGCAGACCTTCAGAAAACTGAGGGACATAAAATGAGTTTCTCTCGAAAGATTCCGCGATCTTTATCTTGGAAAACACTAGGAAGGTAAGGGCAAGTTTTAAACACTGTGAGAGTTGGCTTGACCCAGCTGATGGAAAAGGAGAATATTCACAGTGTAACTTGGCTTTTCCTCTCCCCCTTCAAGAGCCTTGTTGTACAACAGCCTGAGCTAAACACGCTGTGTCAATCTCATCTTTTACATTTCCCGGGTGTTTTCTTCTTAGATCATGCAACAACCCTGTCATTATTTTAAATATTTCTGCCTGTAAATTGCAGAATACTTGATCTGATTTTAATAGGACCCATGTGTGAAATCCTTTACTTTTTTTTTTTTAAATTCATCGTTCTGATTCTTTCTGCTCTTCAGTACAGCACAGCTTGGTAGCACTAGGTACGTCTTGTTGAAAGTATGTCCATAAATATGTCCCTTGCAGCATGGAACAGCTTGTTAAATTGGCAGTCCTCAGCAGTTTGCCTAGAAAAGTTTGCCTCACTTGTGATAGTCCAAATGTAGGGCAGAACACAGCGTAACTTTTTTTATCTAATTTTACCAATTGACATATTCTTCAAATTTTTTAACTACCTCGTGCCTTTCTCTCACAGTGCCACCGCTTGACTGGAAAAAGTGGCTGAGCGCTCTCCCAAGGGCTGTGTGTGGATAGGGAAATCACCTGGGTTCTCAGCAGATCGCAACCTGGGGACAATGCAGTCACTTAAGCAGAACCTCCAAGCTGTTGTGGAAACAGGGTTCAGATAGGGCTGACACCACCGACTCTGTCCCTGAGGTGTGGTGGTGCTGTTTTCCACTGTGGCAAGGGTGGGACTCATCATTTTTAGTCAAATATCACGGATTTCTTTATTGATTATGGGCGGTATTCTTCATGATGCTCTGTTACTGATGCGGATATCTTTACATCCTCTGATTTTCATATCTCTCCATGAGGATCCTATTGGACTCAGGAATGGCTTGTCTAGAAGGACCCTTGACCCCGAATTTAATGTCATAGGATGAGCTTTCAAGGTCACAGATGTTAGTCATCACCTCCAAGAGGAGGCACTGTTTTCTCCCCCGTAATATTTGAAGCACCCAGAGCTACCACCCTCATCTTCGATCCTTGAGACACCAGAGAGGGCTCCCTGCCATCTTATCATCATGCGGTTCAAAATTTGTCAAGTGCCATCCTAGGGGAAAACCACACAAGAAAACAAAAAGGAACAGCACACGCCCGAACATTGATTCTGTCCTGTGGGGGCACAGTGCGACACAGAGACTGTGCTCTGAGTTCCTGTCTTGGTGTCCACACTTTCCAGATGGTTCTATGTGCTTTAGGGTAAGTGGCCTGAAGAAAATGAATTCATTTTCCATGCTTAGTTCCTGTCTACAAATTTTACCACCCAGTAGGGAATTTGCCAGCCTCTGAAGAATCTGTTAGAAAACACTATTTTAGGAGCAATTTGTGAAGAAAGCCTTCTTGGAATTATTGAAATGCAAAGTGGACTGCCTAGAAATGACACCCAAACTTCTACTCCTTTGCTGAACACAAGGTACTGCTCAAACTCCAGGTGAGTGAGGACCGTCACATTGAAACCATTTTAGTTCAGCTTAAGTTAGATGGTGTGAGACATACAGGAACCTTTGATATTTAAGAGTTCGGGCATTATTCCACAGCTCCCTTCAAACTGGCAGAATTTGGGGCAGTAGGGGTCTGAGTCTCACCTACCTGCAGGATCACTTTGCATACTCTGCCACAAATGTGCATTTGGGATCTACTTTTAATTTACTGACGGAGTCATGAAACTTGGATGATTTTTTTTTGTTTTTATTGAGCTATACATTTTTCTCCAATCCCCTCCCTCCCTCACCTCTCCCTTCTGCTTTCTCCTGTGAACCCCATTGCTCCCAGTTTACTCAGATCATGACTTTTTCGCCTTCCTATGTAGAACCATGTATGTCTCTCTTAGGGTCCTCTTTGTTGTCTAGAAACTTGGATGCTTCTAATCCATATTGCCCCATCAAATTTACTGTGTGCCATAAGTTTTTGTGGTGTTAATACAAATAATAAACAAAAATAAAGTGAAATTTTAAAATTAATTATAGTACTTAAAAATTAAATGTTCTTCATACTTTATTTTAAGTTAAAACTGTGACAAGGACACTCTGAATGGTGGAACTATCATTGACTATTGAAAGAGAAAATTCTCTTGGCTGACAACTTAAAGAATATAATATATATATGTATATATATATTACTCAAATAATATATTACAAGTTTGGAGAAGTCCTAAAGCATATTTGAAATAGCCATCCTGGATCACTTTACCTTTTTTTAAAAATTAAAAATGTAATTATTACCAAAAGCTGGACTTGTATGAAAATGTTTACAGATGTCTTAGGAAGAAAACAGCAGAATGTGGAACTAATTGTGTTGATTCAAGATAATTATGAAACACAAATGACCATTACTTCTAACAAGCCTCTTGACAATTAGAATTTGACTGTGGCGATCAGGCTCAAACGAAGTTAAGAAGAGAACAAAAGAATAGTGCAATGTTTGCGGGATAATAATCACACCCCTGCCCCTCCAAGTTGGTTCACATCATGGAGCTTCTCAGAGTTTCATTTCCTGAGTGTTTGAGTGATTTTTACAGCAGAAATGACACACTGATCTGTGAATAGCCTTCATTTCTTTCCATACTAGATTGTCAGTGAGATTTTCATGCAAGGACTGGAAGTCGATCCCCCACGGGACTTCTAGATGCTCTCCCATGGGACTTCTAGATGCTACAGACGTCCTGCTATCACAGACACAAACAACCCTAATGCCATTCCAATCCCTGTTGGGTTATTTGCAACCTGCCCCCAGCTTACATGGCTGTGTATTATGTTTTGGTAGCGTTCTGTTTAGCCCCAAAGTGGGACTGGGAGCATAGAAGGGACCATAACCTTCAGAAGCGCTCGAGAGCCAGATTTTTGAGAGTTCTATAGAATAAGAAGAAAGACTCTTCCATCTTTGTAGGAAAATAATCAGGTGTTATTTCATATTCATAACTAACTGAAATTGGTTGTGAATCAGCTGTTATGTAAGTCATATACCAGCACAAACTAGTAGAAAAATAATGCAGCCACGAAAATGATCTAATTGGACACTTCATAAAAAAAGTAAAAAAAAAAAACAGGTAACAACTTAATTATATATATAATTGTCTATCTATCTATCTATCATCTATCTATCTATCTATCTATCTATCTATCTATCTATCTATCTATCTATCTATCTATCATCTATCTATCTAATCTTTTAGTCAATATTTCCATCAAGCCATTTGAACATGACAAACATAAAATGTTGTTGAGACATTCTTCTTGTATTAGGTCTGCATGTTTAATTTTGAGTTAGTCACATTTCCTATACTCAGTAGCTCCCTGTGGTTAGTGCCTACCATATTGATCAATATAGCCCATGTCTATCATCCATATGTAGAGTTTCTAAGAGGAGATATCCCCAAGGCTGAATATTTTTCCAAAGCAACGGAGGCATGTTGTCATGTTGTTGTGCTCTGAGCGGGTGCCGCTGCTCCTGCATGCGGGCGAATGGCTCCAAGTAGGAGCCAGCGGGAAGCCGCACCCTGCCCACAAATGTGAAAGACGCCTCGGGATTTGCCTGGGTTGTAGATTCTAGAATTGTCCAAAGCAGCTTTTATTTGTTTACTCGCTACATTTATCAGGTTGTCATGTCAGACACTCGCGTTTGTACGGCTCTGCCTCTGCAGCGCTGTGTGACTGAAAGGTACCTTACGTAAACTTCAGTCAACTTTGTTGGGGGCTGCCTCACCTTAGTGGGTGCTTGTGTCTCCTCTGCCACAGACGGTGAGGCAGTGCACTTGTCGCCTCTGGCTCGCACTGCTGTTTGGTTATGTGCAGACACACGAAGGAGCAAGGACACATGTCAAGGAATGCCATGAGAAGTCTGAGTTTCCCAGGAAAAAGCTGAATAATGAGCTTGCTTTTCAAATTCAGAGTTTGTCATATTAATTTCTCATTTTAAAAGAAATTTCAGCTTCCTTGTAGAATTTTATATTGTATCTTGATTTCAAATGAGAAAATTATTAGTCACACTTCTTAATTTGTTGGATGACATCATTGATCATCATAGTCTTTGCTCTTGACTAAATGTCTGGTTCACTTATATGTCATATGTTTCTCTCTCTCTCTCTCTCTCTCTCTCTCTCTCTCTCTCTCTCTCTCTCCTGTTTTCCTGCTCCGGTTCTGAAAGCTGCAGAAATCCAGCTCCTCCTGCCTTCTGACTCTGCTATTCTCAGTCTCAAGGCTGTGGCAACATCTGTGGTCCTCAGAGCTCATGCCCTGGTCCTGCCCTTCAAATTCACACGCCAGTTTATTCCCAGTGAAGGGTGGCGGATGGGGTGAAAGATAGTCTGAATCTAAACCTCCACAGGGATAACAGATCATGTAGTGAGTAATAATTAGATGAGCTATCAGCTCTGTCCGCATAGACGGGAAAGAAGGGTCCAATACACAAGCCAGAGATGGGAAGACTTTGCCAACCTCATTAAATATGAAGGACCCAAAATACTAGATTGTGCCAAATGTATAGACATCAGAGGAAGACTGTCAAGAGAACATTGCTGAACACTCTGCTCATACACTCTACGGTGAGGACAAGTAGGCCGAGGGTGTGGCTAGTTGTTCCTGGACCAGAAGCTTCTAGCCCCTCTATGCTTCTCTGGCCCAGGCAGCTTCAGCTGGGCAGCGTCTGTGTTGGGAGAAGAGCTTCTCCCTAGGTTTGATCCATGGTCTGGTGGATTCCCATGAAATGTGGTTTTCCAGGCTTCTCTCGAGGGGGTGCAACGTAGGAGCAGAGGAAAGAGCAGGGTGATCTTACGACTTCCTGGGCCACTGCCTTAACTACAGCACTGACCACCTGGTTCCACGTAGGGCCAGAAGGGGACTTGAGAATCATGTTTAAAAACTGTTTTCTTATGCCATGGCAAGTTAAGGAATACTAGCTACTTTCTGCTTCTAATGCTTGGGAAGTTCCGCGCAGGCGCTTCTGACTCAGGGCATATACAGAAATGAAAAGAAGTTGTGTAACAAACTGTTTTAGTAGCTGTGTGGCTTCATTGCTGGTATCAATAAAATGTTTTAGAGGAAAGGAATACATCTTTAAAACAAGGAATAGTTTTTTTTTTCTAGCTTCTGGGTCCTGACATACAGTCTAGAGACCTACGATAGAACCAAACATGACTGGGAAAATAAAATTAACATTAATGAAATGATTCCTAATGATATTCTGCTATACTTGCAGATTGGTACCTAGTTGTCATCTGGGAGGTTTCACCCAGCAACTGATGGAAACAGATGCAGAGACCCACAGCCAAACATGAGGTGGATCTTAAGGATCTTGTAGAAGAGGGAGAGGAAGGATTATGGGAGCCAGATGGGCCAACGACACCACAGGAAAACCAACAGAATAACTTGGCTTCATAGAGGCTCACCGAGACTGAAACACCAACCAGGGAGCCTGCTTGGGGACTGTATGTGTGTTACTGTTGTGTAGTCTATACTTCTGAGACCCCTAGTAGTGGGCACAGGGGCTGTTTTCGACTCTGTTGCCTGCTTTTGGGACCCTTTCCTCCTACTGGGTTGCCTCATCCAGCCTCAGTAGCAAAGGAGGTTCTTAATCTTACTGCAAATAGACTATCATGGCTGGCTGATATACATGGGAGGCCTGCTCTTTTCTAAAGAGAAAGAAAGACGAGTGGACTGGGGGTGGGGAGCGGAGATTGGCGGGAGGGACTGGGAGGAGAGGAGGGACAGAGGGAAATGTGATATGGTTGGGGAAAATTTAATTAATTAAAAAATTTAAAAATAATAGATTTTATTCTTTGAAATTTTCATGCATTTATATAATATGTTTAACATATCCAGAGGCTGCTCTTCTTAAAGAACTACTCCAGGAGGTATTTCGGGAAAATAATTTAGAGAATATTCTGAGCTATGTATACTAAAAATCACGGAATGAGGTGAGAGGTCTATATTTCAGCTGAGTGATCCAATGAGCAAACCAGTTGGTTTAAAGGACTCCTTTATAAAACTTCCTCCCCTCCTCAACTTGCCTGGTTTCCTTGCTGTCACTGATGTTTGGTGTGATATTCTAAGGCAATCATGGTTTATAAAGAGTCATCTTGTTGAGAGTTTAAAGGAAAGATGTTCATTTCTTGCTCCTGTGATTGTTGTGTGTGTGTATGTATACACACACATATATGTATATATACTCATTTTTCCATTTTTAACTGTTTTCCAATTACAAAATAAGTAATATCTGCTTCAAGCATTGGTGGTTTAAAATTAAACGAGGCTCAAATGTCAGGATCCGTTCGTTTATAATTGAACTGGTGGGGAAAGGGAAGCAGAGACAGTAGATTGTCCTGAGAGAGGGTGTGCTCCCTGTCACAGGGCCACCACCAAGGATGATTTATGATTCCCCCCCCCCAATGTTTCACTTCCCTGTCCTATCACAGACTGTCACCCACAAAGGACACATTCTTGGGAAGGAATGACAAAGTCTGACTTTGGGTAGCTGTCTTCTTTGGGTAGCTGTCTTTCCCCCCCCTTTCACTTAAATTTCAGTGTTTACTGCTTAGCAGTCTTCAGTTTGACACTCAGCAGACAGAAACTGGATTCTTGTGAGGATTAAGGGATTATTCACTCACCAGCTTAATCAGATTAATCATAGATTTTGAACAAGATATCTAATGCCATTTGCAGGATGGGACGTGTGACCCCTTCTTGCTAGTTGACTTTGGCTTGAGCACAAAGACTCGTACATGTGCACACAGAAGCGCCCGTGTACACACAGATGTACAAACATATGTACATAGGATCGTAGGTACAAAATCATGGTCTTACAAATTTTACCATCACTTAAAGAAACAATTTAAATTTTGTAATTATGATTAGTTTCTACTTCCTATTTTACCTAAGGCCAGAAAGACAGAGATTACATGCCTGTATATTGTTTGATGCTATTTGGACTCGTTAAAGGTTATTTAAATTTACTTTTGGAGATGGCCTTTTTTTGGCAAGTCATTTAAAAATCATTTTAAAAAGAAATCTGTAAGGAGGTATAATTATTTCCATATTCACATTCCTATCATGCAGACTTTAAAATTTGAATATTACTAATTGAAATTATGGTACCAAAAGAAATATCCAGAAAGTAGATGATTATTATTTCAATTATTGCTCTTTCATTCCTATTAGGAGCTTAAGCCCCAGTCTACATTTATTTAATAAGCTCCTTTTCCCCTTGCAGAAACAGGAGGCAGCAAAAACCCTTTGTACTGCAGAGGTATTAAATGAGGATTGGGACCAACTGGCCCATTGTATGAACTCTTATTTTAAAGTAGTCCAAGTTAAGCAGATTTTGTTGGATTTACTTTTATTTGGGTCTTATGTTATTTACGAGATAAACATCGTAATATTGGAAATATTCTTAAAGACAGAAAGGAGAAAATTAAAGAGTGAACCCTGTTTGTCCACACCATTATTCTGAGACATTGGAGCCAAGAACCCCTGAGGCCCCCAGGAGCAGAACTGAGATCTGTCTCCAGATTGGCTGCGTGGTTCGGCATTCCACAGATTTTTATGGCTTGCTTTCCAGCTGGAATCAAACTTGTTTCTGGCATTACACATTTATTATACAATCTTTACTAATCTGTTTATAATGCTCATTAATGTTTGTCTGGTGTTGAGTTTTTAAAAATTAAACCTCTCTCTGTATGAGAGGGGAGGAAGAGAAGGAGGGAGAGAAGAGAAGGATGAAAAGAGGAAGAGAGAGAGGAAGAGAGAGAGAGAGAGAGAGGCATGTCCATGTGTCTGAGTGTTGGACAGCCTTGGATATTGCTTGGTCTTCATTGTCTATCTCCAGACAGAATCTCCTGGTGCATGTGCCAGGTTGCCTTGACCATGAGCTTCTGAGAGTCTCCTGTCCCTGCTTCATATCTGCCCCAGGAATGACAGAATGAAAGAAGTGTGTTAGCACATTTGGCTCCACATGACTCTGAGAGACGGAACTCAGGACTTCACACTCTGTGGTCAGAGCTTTGTGCACACCTAACCATCTCCACATCTTTAGACACTGACTTTAGTGTAAGGTAAATAATGTTTAAGCTGGATACTGTTAACACTGATAATGTTTAGGCTGGATAGATGTTTATAGTTTTCAAGTCCTTTTGCAGAACTATGAACTTCAAAGGTATTCTAATGTGCATTTCACCATTGGGAAGACAAGCAGAAAGAACAGTGCTTTACCCAAAGCCTGTGGTAGGGTTAGCACCAATAACAAATAGTATGATGCCATTCCTTTCAGGTTCTGTTTGGAGTGTTTTCTATGAATTGTGGGTGTGTAGAAAAGCAGATGTATTCATTTTGCATGAGGAATGATGTGTGAGGGCAGATAAAGAGGAGAGAGGAGAGACAGACACATAAACACACACACACACAGAGAGAGAGAGAGAGAGAGAGAGAGAGAGAGAGAGAGAGAGAGAGAGAGAGAGAGAGAGAGAGNGAGAGAGAGAGAGAGAGAGAGAGAGAGAGAGAGAGAGAAGAGAGAGAGAGAGAGAGAGAGAGAGAGAGAGAGAGAGAGAGAGATTATTTACTAAGTTTATATGTCTGGGTTTTATCACTGAAATAAAACAATGAATGGTTCCTTCCTAGTTAACACTAGAAACTAAAACAGAAGTGAATGACGTCTGTCAGTAAAAGATGAAACAGGAGCTCCTTTGTGTAGCCTTCTTACTGCCCTGAAGTCCAGCGAGCTTTTATACTGATTATGATTTTGAGGCATATTTCCTGTACGACCTAATTCTGACAACTAACCTTCGTTAGCGTGTCCTTAAGATGGCCCATTTCTCAGGTGGGAAGACTGAAACCCTAAGAGTAACAAGCACAGGCCTCATACATGGAAGGCAAGGTCCCTGTTTCATCACCTTGCCTATTATGATGTCTGTGTTTAACATCATGACTCCTTAGCAGAGTACAGTTTCCATCGTGAAATCTGATACACTTAATGGCCATGTTCTATGTGCACCTGCAGCATTAGCTTGCTTTGGTTTAATTTCATTTTTAACATGTGTCAAGAAGATAGTGTATGTCAGATACTATTGGAAATGTTTCCCATTTACTGAAGTTAATCTTCTTTTAGGAGATTGGTATTGTTTTGCTTATTGGCAGACAGAGATTGTGAGGCCACGAGAAAGCAGCTGGCCAACCCAAGTCCAAGTCCAAGTGAAAATGCTGCCGTTCAACTCCAGCCAACTTTCATGTCTCTGACCTTTCTCTGCAACTTGACACATTGATCTTAGGCCCAGGGTGCTACCCTACATGGTGAATCCTGGCTTTACCTAAAGAGACATAATCCAAGTCAGAAGCGAAGGTGCTCAGTGTATAAGACCTCAGAAGCATCTTACTGCTATGTGGGATATAGGAAGCCATCATCCATATTTATACATTTCATTAATATTAATCGAATCCATTTTCTCTTCCCTTTCTTGGGGCCTTAGCCATCTTTTTTTTTTTAAATAAAGTTACACCTTGGTTTTTCATCAAGTGTACTATATAATGTCTTATGATCTTCCCTCCTTTTGAGGGTGTAAGCCGTATTTGATGACTGTCTTTGTTTCTGACAAACAGTTCTTTAACTTTGCTCTAAGAAAGCAAAGCAGACAGGTTGATGGTCCAAATGTCAGGATCATCTACCTAACCAGGGAGAGCTGATTTCCAACTCTTGGTATCTGTACTGATATTAGTTACTTTCTGAGAAAATGTGAGTAAGAAGAATGTGTGATCAAGATCATTTTTTCACAACTTCTTTCTTGTACCCTATCCTCCTCAGAGGACAGAACACTGGAAGAGTCTTCCCTTGGGGAGACCGAGTGGCCTGGATGTCTCAGGAACAGAGAATAGCATGCCATTTCAACCCAAGCCAGAAAGGACTGAGTGGCTATCCTCAGAATCACTTAGATTTCGTGTCTGAGCAAAATTATTGGATTCAAGTTATTTCAGTCATTAGGTTATAAGACAGTTATTACTAGAAACCAAATATGAGTGAGAACATCCCATGTTCCTCTTTTTGGGTCTGGCTTACCTCACTCAGGATGGTGTTTTCTATTTCCATCCATTTGCCTGCAAACTTCAAGAAGTCCTTGTTTTTTACTGCTGAGTAGTACTCTAATATGTATATATTCCATACTTTCTTCATCCATTCTTCCATTGAAGGGCATCTAGGTTGTTTCCAGGTTCTGGCTATTACAAACAATGCTGCTATAAACATAGTAGAGCATATACTTTTGTTGTGTGATAAGGCCTCTCTTGGGTATATTCCCAAGAGTGGTATTGCTGGGTCCATGGGTAGGTTGATCCCAAATTTCCTGAGAAACCTCCACACTGCTAGCCATAAATAAAGGACACTGAACCTATAATTCGGGTTCTTAGAGAAGCTAAATAAGAAGGAGAACCCAAAGAAAATCATATAGGCATCCTCCTGAATATTAAACTTCATCAGGCGATGAAAAGAGACAGAGACAGAGACCCACATTGGAGCACCTGACTGAAATCTCAAGGTCCAAATCAGGAGCAGAAGGAGAGAGAGCACAAGCAAGGAACTCAGGACCGCGAGGGGTGCACCCATACACTGAGACAATGGGGATGTTCTATCAGGAACTCACCAAGGACAGCTGGCCTGGGTCTGAAAAAGCCAGGGTAAAAACAGGTCTAGCTGAACATAGCGGACAAGGAGGACTACTGAGACCTCAAGAACAATGGCAACGGGTTTTTGATTCTACTGGACATATTGGTTTCGTGGGAGCCAAGGCAGTTTAGTGGATGCTCACCTTACTAGACCTGGATGGAGGTGGGTGGTCCTTGGACTTCCCACCGGGCAGAGAACCCTGATTGCTTTTTGGGCTGACGAGGGAGGGGGACTTGACTGGGGGAGGGGGAGGGAATGGGGAGGTGGCGGTGGGGACGAGACAGAAATCTTCAATAAATAAATAAATAAATTAAAAAAGACAGTTATTACTAATGAGTGACCCAAATAGGCAAGACTTCAAGGTCATGGCTCACTGGGAAACCAGTCCCTAATTTCTGTGGACAGCTGCTCATTTGAGTAGGGGACATATTCCTCACTCAGGGAAAGAGAACCTCATGAAGGCACCAGAGGGGTGCTTTTCTGCTTACTGCTGCAGACCATAACATGTACTATACCTTATCTTCGTGGAGTGATTGGATAGAAAGAAAGGAAGAAAGGAAGAAAAACTTAAATGTGTATTCTTTAACCTACCAAAATTATGCCCAAACAGTAGAAAGATCAAGGACCTTTTTCTTCATGGTTCCATGTGAACTGTGAGGAGGTGAAGAATTTTGTACATACTACAGTTTCCCAGCAGAATCTTTGAGATGGGTCTCTCACAGCGACGGGTCTCTCACAGAGATGCGTCTCTCACATCAATGGGTGTCTCACAGCGACGGGTCTCTCACAGAGATGCGTCTCTCACATCAATGGGTCTCTCACAGCGACGGGTCTCTCACAGAGATGCGTCTCTCACATCAATGGGTCTCTCACAGCGACGGGTCTCTCACAGAGGTGCGCCTCTCACAGCGATGGGTCTCTCACAGTGACGGGTCTCTCACAGTAATGGGTCTCTGACGAGTCTCTCACAGCGATGAGTTTCTCACAGCGATGTTTCTCTCACAGTGAGTGGCAGTGGTGCTCAGGGAGGGAAACTGCAGTGGACTTCAGAGGGCCCCTACCTCTGCCCATCCTCCACAAGTACCTCTGTCCAGTACTGTACTTAGAGGTTCCCTCTCCTGACCACTGTCCCCTGCCTCTAAATCCCTCCCAGGGCCCTGTTGCTTTGACACAAATGGGAGCAATCCTCCTGAAATTATTAAACAAAACATGCCTATAGTTCAAAAAACGTGGGATATGAACTTTTAAAAGAAAGAATGAATAACGAGACTCTCTAAATGGAAGCGCATGGCACACTGCGATGGAAGCCATATCGCCCCATCCCAATGGCACAAAAGAGCTGGGGGGTCCCGAGGTCTCATTTCCAAGCCGTGGGCCCCTCCCGGTTTCTCAAAAAACTAACACATTAATGATGCATTCACAAACAAACTTCTTTGTAGCTAGTGCTGACAGGCAGGGAGAGGGTGGGGGTGGGGCCTGCGAGAAGGGGAGCCAGGCCAGGGGACTGCTCTGAGGCACCAGCTTGGGTTCCCGGGCCCGGTGATGGAATTATTGTTTATTTTTTTAATTTTCCAAGGTAGGCCGATGACAGCTGAAGAAGACTGTATTTGCCGAGGAGCAGCATGAGGGTAGAGAGGAGCGGAGCTCCTGAGGGAAACCTAATAGTTCCTCTCCTTCCTGCACGTAGATAAAGACTTATAATCAGCGTGTATGTTCACCATCTGGCTCGGCGCATGTGGTCCGTATGGAGGAGAAAGCCGCACAATCTGTAAGTGATCAGGAGCCATGGCGCTCTCTCCAGAGACTCCACGATGCAATCAAGGTGACAGATGGCACGGCCACTGCTGTGGCCTCATGGAGAAGATCAAAATCACCTTCAATAAACTCTGACTGAAATGGGCACGAGCACCTCGGAAAAGTCAGTTTGTCAGTCAAACTGCGACAGCGCGCTGCACTGGGGAACCGCCACGGCCAGCTCTCTGTTTTCAATCGTTTCCGTCTGACTGGCCCTGAACTATGATCCTTCTCAAATTGTCCTTTCTGTTTAGCCGAAGCAGGCCAGCAAATTGCCAGATTCATTGCTTTATTGAAGAAAATTGAAAACACGATGTCCTCAATTCCGAGGACGCACAGCTGGCAGGTGCCAGGGACACCCAAACGCAGAGACTGGACCTGGTGTGTCTGCAGCCTGAGTCTGCACAACTTTAGGCAGATTTTTTTTTTCTGAACACAAGTCTAAAATGCAAATGCGTGCCTGCAAGTGATTACATAAAGGGTATTAAGTAACCAGGAAGTGTTGGCGGAAGAGATAAATGCTTACAAAGAAAAAAAGGCAGAAAGGAAAGGCGGCAGAGAGGGAGAAAGGAAGCTTCAGTTGTTGTCTGTGCATTTTCCTAGCAGGCTTCTTTCTTGACAGAACCAGTGTGTTCTCTTTCTGTGCATGTTTATTATCTGGGTCCCTGTGGTCGGGCAACAAGGTTGGTGAAATACATCCCATTTTTTTTTTTTTCAGAGCAAATCGCAGGGCGTTTACAGGGGTCAGCAAGTTTAGACAAATCTCCGTTTCTCCCACCTCCAGAGTGAAAACATTTCAGAAGCTCCAAACGCTTAGAAATAGAGGGAAATGAGGAACAGCTAGCTACCTGCAGTGGGACTCAAATCCGCTCTTAAGCCTTGAGAGGCAAGGATGTTGGTGTCGGGTCAGGGAGGGCGGGTCCTGATGGCAGCAAGCGCCCCTCTTCCTCCCTCCCGCACCCTTGGCACAGTTCCACTGTTGTTCTTTCTCCCAAGCGCCAGAACTGGGGACTGGAAGCCAAACTCCACTTTCCAGTCATCTTTCCTCCAAGTTCCCATCATGTCCTTCTGGTCCTGGAGTTTTCTATTGTAAGCCCATTGAGGGAACTTACCAGTTCTAACTTTCCATCTACTCTCTTTAAAAAATTGTAACCTAGTTAATGTTACCTCCCTGCGGCCATTCAAGATCCCAACCCTACCCATGCTCAGTCCTTATCCTTGATGTTTGTAAACTCCTTGACAGTTGAGACGCACTGTCTTGCTGGGACCTGGATGCTTGTGGAAGTCTCCACTCTTCTAGTAGGTACAATTGAATGCTCAGATTCTGGTGCAGTGATAGAGAAATGGAGTTAAAGGGGGCTCGTCACTAATAAGAAACCAGGGAGAAAGAGCTCCTGCTCAGAGCGACAGGAATGGGTAGCTTTTGGGAAGGACTGTCCTCACAGGGTGTGCCATGGTGCTCACTGAACGTATGGCAAGTGAAGTGTGGTCTGTTAGGAACAGAAGACCCTCTGTATTTTCTTATTTTGGGGGGAGGTAATACCCACTGAGTTCTGAGTACCCACTATAGGCAGGTTTTGCAGAGTTGAGCAGTTCCCAGGGAGAAAATGTAGGTTTAAACGTCACTGTTTAGGTCACTGCGCTCTCCCGACCTTTCTCCCCGCATCTGGCTCCCTGAGCAGTGGGTGGTGTTCTCCTGTGGCAACAGGGTCAGTGTTCAGAGGGTGGCAGCCTGCGTCTTTCACACAGGAGATGCCCTTGGCTTCCTGGAAGAGCAGAGTCTGTAACAGACATTTCGAGGCAAGTTCATCAGTGCTGCCACCAGGAGGGGTGGTAGGATGAGCCATGTCTCAGCAGCAGCTCTGTGGTCAGGCTCTGGTTGCCCAGGGAGTAAGGCTTCCTAAAAGCTGCAGTTCCAAGTATTTCCTTAAAGAGACGGCTTGCTGGACCATGAAGGTGTGGAGGCATACGTCTAACATGCGGTTTAGTAATTAGAGCTTGGCCCCAATGCAGATAATCATGTTCCAGTTCTCTATCATATGGAATGTCACCTGATCTATGCCAGTTACACGGTCATACACCATCACTGCCCTTTAACTCTAGTTTCCAAATTAAAAATTTGCTTAGAGGATTTTCCTTGAGACAGGTTAAAAACTCGTGCCTGTCGAAAATAAAAAACACCAATGATAGCCTTCGCTGGAGAGGTTGTGAAGAAAGGGGTACACTCATCCATTGCTGGTGGGAATGCAAACTTGTGCAACCACTTTAGAAAGCAGTGTGGAGGTTTCTCAGGAAATTCGGGATCAACCTACTCCTGGACCCAGCAATACCACTCTTGGGAATATACCCAAAAGAGGCCCTATCATACAACAAAAGTATATGCTCAACTATGTTCATAGCAACATTGTTTGTAATAGCCAGAACCTGGAAACAACCTAGATGCCCTTCAATGGAAGAATGGATGAAGAAAGTATGGAATATATACATATTAGAGTACTACTCAGCAGTAAAAA